>NW_023270889.1:1986850-2257499 GCF_011800145.1 Mirounga leonina
TAGATAGATAGATAGATAGATAGATAGATAGATAGATAGATAGATAGATAGATAGAGATAGAGATATATAATGGACACATAACATGGTGTAATTTTAAGGTATAGGACATGGTGATTTGATACATTTATATTTTGAAAGATGATTACCACTATAACATTAGCTACCACCTCCATCCTGTCACATAATTACTTTTTTTTTTTTTTTGTGGTGGGAATGTTTAAGATTCATTCTTTTGGTAACATTCAAGTATATGATACAGTAGTATTAGCTATAATCACAATCCTGTACGTTAGCTCCCCAAACTTGTTAATCTTGTAACTGTAAATGTTTACTCTTTGACCAATGTACTTCCCATTTTCCCCACCCCCAATCCCTGGTAACCACCACTCTATTCTGTTTCCCTGAGTTTGACTTTTTTAGATGGAATATTTTAAAAGTCCTTTTATCAAGGTAAATAAGCCTAATCTCCTTAAATAGATCTGGTTTACTCCATTATTTCATTCATTATATCTTTCCTGAGGGCTGATGAAACCAAACAAGAGGACTAGTGACAAACAAGGGACTAGTGACAATACCAGGGGAGACTTGTCACCTGGTTCCTCTGTGTCCCACAGTTGTGCATCAAGTCAGCACTGGGCAATGACCCTGTGATTGATTGAGTTAAGGAGATTCCTGGGCTCCTACATTGCATGTTGGGTCACATGCCTGCTCTGGGAGGAGACTCTGTTTTGACTCACCAATTTCCACTGGAAATAAGCCAATATAGCTGAAAGCAGTGTTGTTACAGGAATATATAAAATAATACCAGCTATATCAGCCATAGTAAGAATCTGCTATAGTAAGCCATAGTCTTATTTTTCAGAAACATTACCAAGTTAGTAGTTCATAATGGGCATAATATACTTTGCTTTTTGATTGTAAATAAAAGCAAGGAGTCAGCCTATAGAAAGTGAAGTCTGATTGAGTCAAAAAAGAGGTGAATAATTTGGCATTTTTCACTTGCAATTTGATTAAAAATGAAGTAGAATTTCTATGAAATTCAAGCTTTGTCCCTTGTTGACTCTCTGTGATGTCAAAAAGATGCAACTATTGAATGCAAGCTGGTACAACCAGTCTGGAAAACGGTATGGAGGTTCCAAAAGATGTTAAAAATAGAGCTACCCTACGACCCAGCGATTGCACTGCTGGTATTTACCCCAGAGATACAGATGTAGTGAAAAGAAGGGGCACATGCACCCCAATGTTCATAGCAGCAATGTCCACAATAGCCAAACTGTGGAAGGAGCCGAAATGTCTTTCAACAGATGAATGCTTAAAGAAGATGTGGTTCATATCTACAATGGAATATTACTCAGCCATCAGAAAGGATGAATACCTACCATTTACACTGACATGGATGGAACTGGAGGGGATTATGTTAAGTGAAATAAGTCAATCAGAGAAAGACAATTATCATATGGTTTCACTCATATGTGGAATATAAGGAATAGTACAGAGATTCATAGGGGAAGGGAGGGAAAACTGAAGGAGAAATCAGAGAGGGAGAAAAACCATGAGAGACTCTTGACTCTGGGAAACAAACTGAGGGTTGCGGAAAGGGAGGTGGATGGGGGGATGGGGTAACTGGGTAATGGGCATTAAGGAGGGCACGTGATGTGAGGAGCACCAGGTGTTATACGCAACTAATGAATCATTGAACATTACATCAAAAACTAATGATGTACTCTATGTTGGCTAATTGAATTTAAATGAAAAAAAATACCACTATTTTTGTTGGTCTGGATTCTTCTTTCCCATATTCTCTTTGCTTAACCTGTGTCTTTGTACTCTCAGGGGGTAGAGTGGAATGGCATGTCACAGGTAAATAATCTTATCAACTAGTGCGTTTGGGGTAGATACCAGAAAAATTGATATTTTATGATGAGAATTTATAGCTCAGAAAGCACAGTACTTGGTTGAATAAATGGTCCTAAGTTTATAAGTTTTTGTCTTTCAGCTGAACCACGTTTAAAAAGTAGAAACACATGCATTGTACATTAGTATGCAAGTGAGTTACTTGTTTAATTAATAACCTGCCTTGTTTCAAAAGTATTTATGATATTTAGTGTAAAAGTATATCTACTCTTTGAAAGTCTTCAGACTGCTTTGAATGACAAGTATAATATAAATAAAAAGCAGTAGTACTGCATTTATCACTCTTATCCTCAAAGAATAGGATAAAAGATCCTCAAAAGAATGCAAACATGAAAACCATGAGCCCTTGGTCAGAGCCTCACTATGACCTCCAAAGCACTGCAGGATTATTACATGGTCATTTTAGTTCAAGACTGATGAACCAATGTTCAGACTTTAGATTCTCTATTGATTTTAAATAACAGATTTTCTGCTCCTTTATATTGTCACATGGTAGATTTTCTTTTTTTTCTAAATCACTCTTCTTTCCACCAAAGACATGGTGGAGGAGAATGTTGAGTTTCAAGATCTCACAATGGCTTATGCAACGTGTATATCATAAAACACCAGCAAAGCAGGCTTTTGTGGCTGTCTAGAGTTGTTGTTACTCTAAGTCACTGTATGTTTTTAGCTCAAAGAATTTCTCAGGTAGCACAGGTGGCTGGATTCAGATAATTGCTATTTGTCAAAACATAGAAGAGGCAAATGGTTGTATTAGAGATCGTTCTGCTTGAACACTTGTTCCTCTCCATGAATTCAGGAGGCTACATTGGTATAGCCCCAAACTGCTTACTTATTAAAAGTGCTCACTATTCTGAAATTGCTACCATTGATCTTTAATCCATTGAACACCAACATTTGGGTCTCGGTTATCAGAAATATTGCCTCACTCCATAAACATTGCTTTGGCATTTGAAACAAAATTACTTTTGGCCCTTTCACAGATGAATCTCAGATTTGGCTGCCACAGGGCTCCCTCTGGAGGTCAGCAGAATCCAAGGTCAGTTAGTAGAATAGCTTTGGCCTCAGCGCAAAATAAACCCCTGTCTTTTCATCTAGTGCCTACAGAATGGGGTGTTGTATTTGTGAGCTCAGGAAATGATTATCTGTGTCTGAGGTTGTAGGAAAGTTACCTGATTATTCTCCTATGGGTGAAATTTGATTGTTGCTGTGTGCTGGTATTTAATCTCTGTAGCTTTACATTTTTTCTAGTTTTATCGAAGCCTTTCAGCCAAAGTGAAAACAAGACAAAATAAAACCAAAGGGCAGAAAAATGCAGAGTTTTATTTTGTTTGTTTTAAGTGGCAAGGAAACCCAGAGTATGGTGGTTCTGGTTCCATAATGTCCACCATCTGGGTAGGATCAAATGAACCTACAGAGTCTGAATTTCACCAAAAGTGTTTGAAGTACACGGGCATGGGGTCAATGGGTTTGCAGTAGAACTGAACTCTTTGAAGGTAAACATTCATTAGCTGGGATCATTTCCAAAATAAAGCAAATTAACTTGCATCAGACCAAACTTTTGTTACTTGATAGGAATTTACACTCACAGGAATAAAATAATAATCAAACTATGTATCTCCCTCCCTACCTTCCTCATACCTTCTTTCCTTCATTAGTTAGCATGTTGGTTCCTTCCTTCCTTTCTTCTTTTTCACTCTTTTTTTTCTATTTCCTCTTTCACTCATTTTTTATGTTAATTAAGTGGCATAAAATATAATTTTGATATATTGAAGATGGAATTATATATCTGGAATTTGCTTCAAAATAATTTGAATGAGGAAGATATGGAAGGTATAGATGACATAAGACATGCCATAAATTCCGCTGTATTTTAACCAGTGATTGTAGGGGAGGGGTGCCTAGAGAAAACAGTCACTTCCCTGTTTTGGAACAAAACTAAAACTTGAAGAAATGTATTTTTTGTTCAGTAAAAATGGGAGAGAATCCCAATGTCCCTAGCCACAAGGGACCGGTTCCACTGAGAAGTGAACAGTGGTGACTCAAATTTTTGAAAACATTTGGGGATAGGAAAAATTGGCCTTCTGTTACAAGTGTTCGAGTGGGACTCTGTTTTTGTTGGGATGTGTTATGTTGTATGTACACATATATGCAGCAGAATCTCTGCTGAGTTTATAAGGTTCAGAAAAGATGGTTGATAAAATCTTGGTGGGGGGGTTGTTTTTTAAAAGATTATTTATTTATTTGAGAGAGAGAGAAAAAAAGAGAGCAGGAGGAGCGGGGAGAGAGAATCTGAAGCAGACTCCACACTGAGCATAGAGCCTGATGTGGGGCTCCATCCTACCACTGAAAGATCATGACCTGAGCAAAAACCAAGAGTCAGACACTCAACCAACTGAGCCACTCAGGCGCCCCGATAAAAACTTGCTTTTTGTTA
Source organism: Mirounga leonina (assembly GCF_011800145.1). Classification (NCBI taxonomy): domain Eukaryota; kingdom Metazoa; phylum Chordata; class Mammalia; order Carnivora; family Phocidae; genus Mirounga; species Mirounga leonina. Next base: position 1,991,203 of record NW_023270889.1, read on the forward strand.
GTTTATCTCAATAAAAGCCCCCTGGAACTCCAAAAAAAAAAAAAAAAGACTTGCTATAAATGGATAATTATTAAAATTAAGTGATGAATACATTGGACTTATTATTCCTTCATGACTACTCTTATATACATATATTTTTTTAAGATTTTATTTATTTATTTGAGACAGAGAGAATGAGAGACAGAGAGCATGAGAGGGAGGAGGGTCAGAGGGAGAAGCAGACTCCCTGCCGAGCAGGGAGCCCGATGCGGGACTCGATCCCGGGACTCCAGGATCATGACCTGAGCCGAAGGCAGTCGCTTAACCAACTGAGCCACCCAGGCGCCCCTATATACATATTTTTAATTTCAGTGATAAAAAATTAAAATATAATTACTTTTAATGAACCTGATTGAAAGGATACAAGAAATGGGCAAAGTGTTTTATTAAGATGTGGAGAGAAACTCTCCAAATTTCTTTTCCTATTTAACTTTTTACTCGATATATTATAAAATATATAGAAAGATAGGAAATTTTAACATTCATAATGTATTTGTGGGGCAGCACATGAATACAATTTATAAACAAACGCACATTGTGGTATACGGGAAAACACCTGCCATTGGCAGGGGGGCATGACCATTGAAGTCAGAGGCCCCTGTGGCAGGGGAAGAAGGCTGGACCTTACATGAAGATGACAAACCCATTTTTAAAGAAAACCAAAGAGTCATTTTACTCATTACTTCTCAACTGTACAGATGTTCCCTTCTATACCATTTTTCTAATTTTACTCCTATTTTATTATTTCTATTTAAAATTTCTATTACAAATGTAATTAGGTTGTATCTTAGTTTGGGCTGGTGTAACAAAATACCACGGACTGATGGCTTCTACACAACAGAAATTTATTTCTCACAGTTCTGGAGGCTGGAAGTCCAAGATCAGGGTGCCAGCATGGTTGGGTTCTGTCGAGGATCCTTTTCCAGGCTACAGGCTGCTGACTTCTCACTGTGTCCTCACACGGTGGGAAGAAGGTGAGGGAGCTCTCTGGGGTCCCTTTTATGAGGGTGCTAATCCCATTCAGGAGGGCTCCTTGCCCATGACCTCATCACCTCCTAAAAGCCCCACTTAACACCTTCCCATTTGGAGGTTAAGATTTCAACATATGAATTTGGGGTGGGGGGAGGCCACAAACATTCAGTCCACAACAGGTTGCATTTTCAAGGATGGAAGCAAGTTTTTCATCTAAATTCAGCTCCTTGGTGGGTCACTGAAGAAAAAATACCTATGAGTTTTTTATATTCCCACATATATGACTTTAGAGGCCTGTTCACAATAGTCAAGAAATAACAACTAACTTTTTACTGTAGGACTACAACCACTTCTTGCCTCCCAAACCGCACACACACACACACACACACACACACACACACATCTTATCTCCCTGGCATTCATGACTGGCATGTGAGGATCAGGTGTTATAGTTCAGATATTGATCTTCAACTTCAAATAACAACAGCACCCAGTGAGCTGTAGTGTGGGAGCTCCCTGAACAGTTAAATCAGTACCAGAGCCACTGAATCCACTCCTTTGTTGCCCAGTGAGGACACAGAGTGACAGAGCTTTAAAAGGATGGAAAGGATATATTCATGTATCCATGAGAAGGATAGAAGGGTCAGAATACAGGATCTGGTTCGTTGTCTCAGGGGTCCAGTGGAGTAAATCAAGAAAGGGTAAATCAAGAAAGAATCAGCCTTCTACTTCTGATTCTTTAAAATGTCTTTCAATTAGGTGGAGCCTGAAGCTCTCCCAGGAACTCTGAAGCCTAGATTTAAGTGCTATTGGCACGATTAGATAAAACTTCTGGTATGTTTTCATGGATATCACCAGCTGAGTCAGCAAACATACTTCTTCATTGTCAGCTCTCCTAAATAAACCCGTGGAGATAATCAATCCTAAATAAACATTTAAAGAAGACAATAGAAAAGAGATGATTTAAACTTACTACAGAAAAGACTAATCAAAATAAGAAGTTGAGCACACACTTTAAAATTCATTCAGGGGCACCTGGGTGGCTCAGTTGGTTAAGCATCTGCCTTTGGCTCAGGCCATGATCCTGGGGTCCTGGGATCAAGCCCTGCTCAGCAGGGAGTCTGCTTCTGCTTCTCCCTCTCCCCCCACCCCCCATTCATTCTCTCTTTCTCTCTTGCTCTCTCTCAAATAGATAAATAAAAATCTTTAAAAAGTGCATTCAGATGATATGAAAAGTTATACAAAGGGATAAATAAAAAATATAGGTGATGTTGATTAGAAAGTTATCTTTATGTGTGTGCTATCATTGGGTAAGAAATTATGAGGACTTACAAGTGGATAAAAAAAGAGGTGGGGGGGATAGTCCAAGATAGCAGAGGAGTAGGAGACCTTAGTTTCATCTGGTCCCAGGAATTCAGCTAGATAGCTATCAAATCACTCTGAACACCTTCGAACTCAACTGGAGATCCAAGAAGAGAATAGCTGTAACTCTACAAATAGAAAAGCAACCACTTTCCACAAGGTAGGAGGTACAGAGAAGTGAATCCAAGGTGATATATGGGAAGATAAACTGCGGGGGTAGGGAGCCTCCATAAGCCGGCTACTGGAAAGTGATATAGCAGCAGAGCACAAACCAGAACTTTTAGAAGTCTGTTCCTGTGAGGGACGTCTCTGCCTGAAAGGTGCTCACGTGGTGAAGTGGGGTGGAATTCTAGGTGGGACAGTGTGGTCTCAGGATCCTCAGGGTCACAGGAAGACCGGGGGTGCTTGAGTGCAGCAGAGTTCCCAGGCATCAGAGTGGGGAAGCTGGCTGCAATCAGTGAACCCAGTGAGCTCTCAGCTCAGGGTTGCCGTAAACTGCAAACCCCTGCACGGTCAGGTGACCGGTCTCTGAGCAGGGGCCCAGGAAGTGGCAGAACTGCAGAGAGACACCCCCCCCACACATCCTTCCCCTGGGAGGAGCAATGTGGGTGCACCCTGCAGGAGTCTGCAGGTTTTGGAGACTCGAAACAGGGTCACATGCCTGAGATAGGAATGCTCGGTCATAGGCTGGGTGAGTATGGAGTGCGGCCAGAGACCAGAGAAACAGGAATGATTGACTGCTTTTCTTTGAGGGCGCACTGAGGAGTAGGGCCCCAGCTTCTGACTCCTCAGGGACCAGAGATTGGGAGGCCACCATTTTCATTCTCATCCTCTAAAGTGGCATGGAAAGCCTTCAGGGAACAAAAGCCACATACAGCAATCCAGAGCAGATTACTTAGCCTGGCCTTCTGGCAAGGGTGGTACAATTCTGCCTGGGACAAAGACACCTGAGAATCAGCACAACAAGCCTTTCCCCCAGAAATTCAGGAAGAACATCCAGCCAAGACCAAGTTTACTGATCACACAGAACTAGGGGACAATGGTATATAGAATTCATGGTTTTTTTCCCCCACGATTCTTTAGTCTTTCAATTTAAATTTTTTTTCTCTTTCCTTTTCAACCAATTTCTTGTTTTGTCAACTCTTTTTAAAAAATCTTTTTTAGGGCGCCTGGGTGGCTCAGTTGGTTAAGCTACTGCCTTCGGCTCAGGTCATGATCCTGGAGTCCCGGGATCGAGTCCCGCATTGGGCTCCCTGCTCAGCAGGGAGTCTGCTTCTCCCTCTGACCCTCCCCCTCTCCTGCTGTCTGTCTCTCATTCTCTCTCTCTCAAATAAATAAATAAAATCTTTAAAAAAAAATCTTTTTAAATTTTCACTTTTACACTATATTCATCCTTTCATTGTATTTAATTTTATTTTTGTATATACATGTTTTTCTTTCTTTACAATTTTGGCATGTAGTTTGTTCTAACAAATAGACCAAAATACACTCAGGATATAGTCTATTGCTCTGTTCTGTTCACCTGTCTGATTATATTCTCTCTTTTAAAAAATTTTTTTATTTGTTTGTTTCGGGTCTCTTCTGATTTGTTTAGTGTATATTTCTCTGGGGTCACTGTTGCCATTTTATTATTTGGTTCTCTTGTTCATCTATTTTTCTCTGGAGAGAATGACAAGACAGAAAAACTCACCTCAAAAAAAGAGAACAAGAGGCAGTACTGACTGCCAGGGACCTAGTCAGTATGGATATAAGTAAGATGTTGGAACTAGAGTTCAGAATAATGATTATAAAGATACTAGCTGGGCTTGAAAAAAGCATAGATGATACTAGAGAATCCCTATCTGGGGAAATAAAAGAACTAATATCTAATCAAGTAAAAAAAAAAGGCTATTAATGAGATGCAATAAAAAGTGGAGGCTCTAACTGCTAGGATAAATCTAGCAATATAGAAGACAAAATGATGAAGAATAAAGAAGCTGAGAAAAAGAGAGATAAACAACTACTGGATCATGAGGGGAGAATTTGAGAGATAAGTGATCCCATAAAGTGAAACAATATTAGAATGATTGGGATCCCAGGAGAAGAGAAAAGGGGGGGGGCAGAAGGTATATTGGAGCAAATTATAGTGGAGAACTTCCCTAATCTGGCAAAGGAAACAGGCATTCAAGTCCAGCAGGCACAGAGAACCCCCTCAAAATCAATAAAAATAGGTCAACACTTCAACATATAATAGTGAAACTTGCAAATCTCAGAGACAAAGAGAAGATCCTGAAAATCTGGACAAGGGGTCCATAACCTACAAGGGTAGAAACATTAGACTGGCAGAAGACCTATCCACAGAGACCTGGCAGGTCAGAAAGGACTGGCATGATATATTCAGGGTGAGAAATGAGAAAAATATGCAGCCAAGAATACTATATCCATTCAAAACAGAAGGAGAGATAAAAAGCTTCCAGGACAAACAGAAACTAAAAGAATTTGTGATCACTAAACCAGCCCTGCAAGAAATACTAAAGGGGATCCTTTCAGCGACAAGAAAGCCTAAAAGTAACATAGATCAGAAAGGAATAGAGAAAATACACAGAAACAGTGGCTTTACAGGTAATACAATGACACTAAATTCATATCTTTCAATACGTACTCTGAATGTAAATGAGCTAAATGCCCCAATCAAAAGACACAGTGTATCAGATTGGATAAAAAAGCAAGATCCATTGATATGCTGTCTGCAAGAGACTCATTTCATACCCAAAGACACCTACAGATTTAAACTGAGGGGGTGGAAAACCATTTATCATGCTAATGGACATCTAAAGAAAGCTGGGATAGCAATCCTTATATCAGACAAATTAGATTTTAAACCAAAAACTGTAATAAAAGATGAGGAAGGACACTATATCATAATTAAAGGGTCTATCCAACAAGCAGATCTAACAATTATAAATATTTATGTCCCTAACATAGGAGCAGCCAATTATATAGACCAATTAATAACAAAATTAAAGAAACACATCGGTAATAATATAATAATAGTAGGGGACTGTAACACCCCACTCATGGCAATGGACAGATCATCTAAGCAAAAGATCAACAAAGAAAGAAGGGCTTTGAATGACACACTGGACAAGATGGACTTTACAGATATATATAGAGCATTCCATTCTAAAGCAACAGAATACACATTCTTTTTGAATGCATATGGAACATTCTCCAGTATAGATCACATACTGGGTCACAAATCAAGTCTCAACCAGTACCAAAAGATTGGGATCATTCCCTGCATATTTTTGGACCACAATGCTTTGAAACTTGAACTCAGTCACAAGAGGAAAGTTGGAAAGAACTCAAATACATGGAGGCTAAAGAGCATCCTACTAAAGAATGAATGGGTCAACCAGGAAATTAAAGAAGAATCTTAAAAATTCATGGAAAGAAATGAAAATGAAATCACACTGTTCAAAACCTTTGGGATGCAGCAAAGGCAGTCCTAACAGGGAAGTATATAGCAATACAAACCTTTCTCAAGAAACAAGTAAGGTCAAATACACAACCTAACCATACACCTAAAGGAGCTAGAGAAAGAATGGCAAATAAAACCTAAACCCAGGAGAAGAGAATTAATAAAGATTAGAACAGAAATCAATGAAATAGAAACCAAAAGAACAGTAGAACAGACCAATGAAACTAGGAGCTGGTTCTTTGAAAGAATTAATAAGATTGATAAACCCCCAGCCAGACTTATCAAAAAGAAAAGAGAAAGGACCCTCAAAAAAATAAAATCATGAATGAAAGAGATCACAACCAACACTGAAGAAATACAAACAATTAGAAGAACATATTATGAGCAACTATATGCCAACAAATTAGGCACTCTGGAAGAAATGGATGCATTTTAGAGATGTATAAACTACCAAAACTGAAACAGGAAGAAATAGAAAACCTGAACAAACCCATAACCAGCAAGGAAATTGAATCAGTAATCAAAAATCTCCCAACAAAAATTCTCCCCCAAAACACAAAGCCATCTCCAGGGCTGGATGGCTTTGCAGGGGAATTCTACCAAACATTTAAAGAAGAATTAATAGCTATTCTTCTGAAGCTGTTTCAAAAAAATAGAAATGGAAGGAAAACTTCCAAACTCTTTCTATGAGGCCAGCATTACCTTGATCCCAAAACCAGACAAAGACCCCACCAAAAAGGAGAATTACAGACCAATATCCCGGATGAACATGGATGCAAAAATTCTCACCAAGATACTAGCCAATAGGATCCAACAGTACATTAAAAGGATTATTCACCATGACCAAGTGGGAGTTATTCCTGGGCTGCAAGGGTAGTTCAACATCCGCAAATCTATCAATGTGATACACTACATTAATAAAAGAAAGGACAAGAACCATACAATCCTTTCAATAGATGCAGAAAAATCATTTGACAAAGTCAGCATCCTTTCTTGATTAAACCTCTTCATAGTGTAGGGATAGAGGGAACATACCTTAATACCATAAAAGCCATATAGGAAAGCTCACAGTGAATATCATTCTCAATGGGGAAAAATTGAGAGCTTTTCCCCTAAGGTCAGGAGCATGACAGGGATGTCCACTATCACCACTGTTGTTCAACATAATAGTAGAAGTCCTGGGCTCAACAATCAGACAACAAAAAGAAATAAAAGGCATCCAAATAGGCAAAGAAGAAGTCAAACTCTCACTCTTCTCAGATGACATGATACTCTATGTGGAAAACCCAAAAGACTCCACCCCAAAATTGCTAGAACTCATACAGGAATGCAGCAAAGTGGCAGGATATAAAATCAATGCACAGAAATCAGTTGCATTTCTGTAACTAACAATGAGACAGAAGAAAGAAATTAAGGAGTCGATCCCATTTACAATTGCACCCAAAACCATAAGATATGTAGGAATAAACCTAACCAAAGAGGCAAAGGATCTGTACTCAGAAAACTATAGAACACTCATGAAAGAAATTGAGGAAGACAAGAAATGGAAAAATGTTCTGTGCTCATGGATTGGAAGAACAAATATTGTTAAAATGTCCATGCTATCTAGAGCAATCTATACATTCAATGCAATCTCTATCAAAATACCATCAACTTTTTTCACAGAGCTGGAACAAATAATCCTAAAATTTGTATGGAACTGGTAAAGAACCCCAATAGCCAAAGGAATGTTGAAAAAGAAAAGCAAAGCTGGTGGCATCACAATTCTGGACTTCAAGCTCTATTACAAAGCTGTCATCATCAAGACAGTATGGTCCTGGCACAAAAACAAACACATAGATCAATGGAACAGAATAGAGAACCCAGAAATGGACCCTCAACTCTATGGTCAACTACTCTTTGACAAAGCAGGAAAGAATGTCCAATGGAAAAAAGTCTCTTCAACGAATGGTGTTGGGAAAATTGGACAGCCATATGCAGAAGAATGAAACTGGACCATTTCCTTACACCATTCACAAAAATAGACTCAAAATGGATGAAAGACTTAAATGTGAGACAGGAATCCATCAAAATCCTAGAGGAGAACACAGGTATCAACCTCTGTGATCTCAGCCACAGCAACTTCTTGCTAGACACATCTCCAAATGCAAGGGAAACAAAGGCAAAGATGAACTATTGGGACTTCACCAAGATAAAAAGCTTTTGCACAGCACAGGAAACAGTTGACAAAACCAAAATACAACCAACAGAATGGGAGAAGATATTTGCAAATGTCTTATCAGATAAAGGGCTAGTATCCAAAATATAAAGAACTTATCAAACTCAACACCCAAACAACAAATAATCCAGTCAAGAAATGGGCAGATGACATGAACAGACATTTCTTCAAAGACCTACAAATGGCCAACAGACACATGAAAAATGCTCAACATCACTCAGCATCAGGGAAATACAAATCAAAACCACAATGAGATACCACCTCACACCAGTCAGAATGGCTAAAATTAACAGGTCAGGAAATGACAGATGTTGATGAAGATGAAGAGAAAGGGGAACCATCTTACACTATTGGTGGGAATGCAAGCTGGGGTAGTCACTCTGAAAAACAGTATGGAGGTTCCTCAAAAAGTTGAAAATAGAGCTACCCTATGACCCAGCAATTGCACTACTAGGTATTTACCCCAAAGATACAAATGTACTGATCTGAAGGGGCACCTGTACCCCAATGTTTATAACAGCAATGTCCACAATAGCCAAACTATGGAAAGAGCCCAGATGTCCATCAACAGAAGAATGGATAAAAAAGATGTGGTATATATACACTGGAATACTACTCAGCCATCAAAAACATGAAATCTTACCATTTGCAAAGACATGGATGGAACTAGAGGGTATTATGCTAAGCAAAATAAGTCAATCAGAAAAAGACAGTTGTCATATGACCACACTCATATGTGGAATTTAAGACACAAAACAGAGGATCATAGGGGAAAAGAGGAAAAAATAAAACAAGACAAAATCAGAGAGGGAGACAAACCATAAGAGACTCTTAATCATGGGAAACAAACTGAGGGTTGCTGGAGGGGAAGGGGGTGAGGGGATGGGGTAACTGGGTGATGGACATAAAGGAGGGCATGTGATGTAATGAGCACTGGGTGTTATATAAGACTGATGAATCACTGACCAATAATACATTATATGTTAATTAATTGCATTTAAATAAAAAAGAATAAAAAAAGAAAAATAAAAAATAAAATAAAATAAATAAATTTTTAAAAAATTAAAAAGAGAGGGAATCTGGAACAATAGAGTGGAATAAACCATAGTAAGAAAAAAGAAGTTTGGCGTCAATAAAGATGAGTAACATGGGCAATTATCATATATTAATAAAAAAAACTGCGTGTGGAACAGCAGTGTTTATTCACAGGATAAATCCTGACAATTTAAGATCGTGAGTTATCTGCCTGGAAAAGTCTCTTAAACAGGGACCAGAAAGAGAAGTAGAGCTGAAAGTGTCCTATGACTGCCCCCCTTCCACCTTCCACATGGAAAGAATCTGGAGAGAAAAGTAGATCTTCTCAGGAAAGAAATGTGCTAAAGCCTGCCACAGCCAAAGTAAAGTCCTAGTTTGTGGTAATTGGAGGATGTCTTCAGGATGCCTGTCTGCTTTATGTCCATGAACCCAAAAGTCTGTCAATACAACCAGGGCACTTACACAAAGCATAAAACCAACCTGTAGGAGAAGCCTGCAGGGGAACAAGACCCACATGGCTGCAGAGGAAAATCCTGCTAACTCTCCATATAAATCAACTTAAATCTTCACTCCTAAATGTGAATGGCCAATACAAGATCATCAGATATTTGAGGAAAACCAATAAAAGAAAGGAAAAGGACCAGATGCTCAAACAGAACAGATGACCCTGGGAAAAAAAGATAGAAATAATGCAGGAAATAGAAGAGAACTTAAAAAAATAATTTAAATTAGTGTCCTCAGAACAGAAAGGATAATTACATCCATAATATAAGAACAGGTTGCCATGCAAAAATGAGCTACCAGGGCTCTAGAAAAATTCTTGGAAATAAAAAATATGATTGCCAAAAAAAACCCACACCTCATTTAATAAGTGAACTACATAATTAACATGATTAAAGGTAGAATTAGTCATATAGAAGGTAAAGTTAAGGAAATTTCAGTATGCAGAGCAAAAAAGCAGACAAAAATTGTGAACAAGTTGAAACATGAAAAGTCCATCCAGGAGGTCCATGTACTCCTCAACTTACAAGCTGTGACCTTGGGCAAGTTGCATAATGCTAACATCCAGCCTTACTGTGTGTTTACTGTTTGCCAGCACTGTTCTAAGTCCTTACACTTGTTAACCCATCTAATCCACTCAGTAGTCCTCCGTAGGCTATCTTTGCATTTGCCATGATCTACTACATCCTTAATCATCCTTCATTGGAGGAGCTGGATGCTCTGTAGTATTTCTACCTGCTAAATTAATGTTTTGATAAAGTACCAAGAAAGGGACATAGAGAGTCCACAACCTACCTTTCATCCTCTCCTTTCAAATGTTGGCCAGGGATCCCCTCTCTGCCTCCCTGCAAATATTGTTGCGCCCGTGGTGAAGACAAAACACAGAAGCAACCAGTCACACAGCCAAGTGTTGGAGGCAAGAAGCAATGCCAAAGGGGCAGTGGTAATGCATGGACATGTGGTTTTGCCTTAAGCAGAGCTTCAAATAATACTAAATTAACAATCAACCTCTAAAAAAAAGAGAGAGAGAGACCTGCAGATTTTATACAAAATTCTAAATTTCAGTTTCTTGTGACAAAATCTTCTGATTTTGTCTTCAAAAAAAAGGGCAACAAGTGTGTTAGTTAAGATAGGCTGTTGTAATAAATAGGCTCTAAAATACAGTGCCCCAAAGAAGATAGAAATTTCTTTCCTGTATAATAGTCCAGAGATGAGCAGGTGGTCCAGTCTAGGTAGGTGGCTTTATCTGAGGTCATCCAGGACCTCTGGTGGCTTCTATTTTATTGTTCCAAAGAAACATTTTTATTTACCATCTTTGATTTGACAGAAAGCAAATTCCTTGCCTTCTGTAGGTATTCAGATATGAAGTGAATGAAGGCAAATTTAAATCTCCAGCACCTTGCAGATGATGAATAGAAATTTCAAAGCACTTTTATAAAGCACTGTTTTGAAGGCAATAAAGATACAACAAAACAAAACAAAAACTAATGAAAAGTCCTCTACAGACCATTATATGTGACCTATAGTGATGTGCATGGTACTAAAAAAGAGAGAAAACATGCAATGCTCCTTCTTCATTAATACACAGATGCTTTATCTATACTTCACTGCAAATGTCAATCACCTAGTCCCTCAATTTTCTTATTTGCTCTGTAGCAGACATTGCTGAGCCATTTCCTCCTTCCTTTTTGTTGACAGAGCCCTAATCTATGCAGCCATGTGCCTCCAGAGAGGTGGGTCTCATCCCCATCATCAAGGATCGGTCTAAATCATCATGAAGACCCCACTCTCCTTGCATTAAATATTTCCGAGAAAATAAATGCTCTGCATCACAGCCTGGCTCTAATTTGTACCATGTCAAATGACTTTTCTAACAAAGTCCTGATAAAAGATGAAGTATTTAGCATCATACTTTCCAGGAAAGAGAAGTCATTGCATCCACACCGACTGGCATGGTGCCATTCCTGCAGCTGCCTCGCCTTCCACGCTAACGCCGCTGGGAGCAGCAGGATCCTTGTCTTCGGAAACCGCACACACTTTGCCAATATCAATACAATACTTGTTTGGCTCTGACCTTTCTGCATCTCCATTCCTCTTCTTAATATTGCATTTAGTAGTCACTGGTATAGGAATTCATAGCCAACAAAGACACACCTGGGCTTTTCGTACTCTGCACTCTCTCCCCGAATCACCTCTCCTCTTGCCTATTCATTTTTCAAGCATCAAGAGCAAGCATCTTCTGGGTGAAAGATTCCCTGGCCCTACCTTTTTCAGAATAGAGTTAATCATACTGTCTTCCAGGCTGGAACTGTATTTTGGATATATTTCTATTATTGAATATACATATTTCCTGATAATTATCTGTACACATATGTTTCTTCCCATGAAGATGTGAGTGCATTGGACCTAATATATTAGGAATATATTAAATTAGGAATAAAGGACAGAAAGGAAAGGGGACAATAAGAAAGAAGGGAGGAAAGGATGGAAGAAGGGAAGAAAGAAAAATGTTATGGCTTCTTTCTTTTTTCTCATTGAGACCATGATGAAATAACCAACTTGTGGCATGTTTAGATCTTAGCAGATTGTTCCCCAAATTGGGAAAATTTCTGCACCATTCATGGTTAAGAAACCAAATGGAGAAAATTGCAGTCAATTTTCTTTTGAAAGATAGTTGGGGAAAGTAGATTCATTAAGTGGTTGATATCTAGAATAAATAGAATAAAGTGCTACTGACCTAAGAACAAAAGGCAGACTTTAATACTATTAAATGAACTCAAGATCATTAAATTGGAAGGGCTTTAAAATCAGGCAGGCCTGCTGGAATTGGGGCTTCACCATTTGCTAACTGTATGATCTTGAGCAACTTTTCATCTTCCAGCTTCCATATCTGCATCACACAAAATGAGTGCAGTAATACCTATCTTGTAAGATTAATACGCAGTCTACATTAGATGAGATAACTGTACCTAGCTCAATGCTGGGTACAAGCTGTTTAGATGTTTAGATGTTAGCATCTTTCCATGCTTAGCAAGTACTGACTTAGAATACATATATTTCTTACCATATATATATACGGTAAGAAAAAAAAACACTGTTCTGGTTTGTTTAGGATGAGTCAACTCTCTATAGAATGAACATTCTTGGGCAAATTGAGAAATTTGAGTTACCGCATTTGAACCCTGTGGATTGCAGGGGTCTCAACAAGAGGACATCAAGATTTTCTGTGGACAGGGACCATGTCTAATTCAACTTTGGTCCCAAGTGTGGAGCACAGGGACTGGCACACCTCAGGTGGCAGTGAGTTTAATTGGAAGAATAAATTCATGAAATCACACTCAAGGTCTTATCTGAGCCAGATTGCTAAAATTCATATCAACAGCAGATTCCAGAACTCCTGGCAGGATTTTTCTCCAATGACATCTTTTTAAAACCTGCATAATATCAAGCAAAAAAGCAGTAGGGCTTCATTCTTCCTTGACTTTCTCACATCCCCATTTTCTCTCAGTGCGAGGAAACCTTTTTCAGCTAGATGGCTTAGAGACAGCCAGCCTTTCAGCTGTGGGAATTTTCCAGTTGCATGAGAGAGCTTCATTAGAAACCATCTCCACTCTTGCCCTCAAAAAAAAAAAACAAAAAAAAAACAAAAAAAAAAACAACCCAAAACAAACAAACAAACACATATTTTTGCTTTCTTTTTTCCCAACTTTATTATTATGGGTTGTGAAATGCATTTTAAAAATTATGTCATTTTTATAATTTACAAAGTTCTAAATAAAATACTATTTACAATTGCACAAAGCATGGAAGATGTTAACTAGATATGATGGAAAGATGGAGATAGCTGCCCATTGTGAACTGAAGAGGAGAGCCCCACTGGGAGCCAACTAACATGATTTGTTTAGTCAGCATTTGGCAGACCCAGTAAATTACAGACATAGCAGATACCAAGTGGAATTATCTGCAGTGCATTTCAGAGTGCATTGGGATAAGAAATAATATTTCATCCAAGGTAATTAGTGTTATGAAATAGAGTTAAGTATATCTGTCTAAAAACTATTATACAAATATATGTGGTTTTCCCCCCTTTGAAGCTCATTTGAAACAAACTTTATAAGCATCATTTTGAGTTTAAAAGTAGGCAAGCATTTTGTAGTTTAAAAGAGACTGAGACTGACAGAAAATGACGATACCTGAATTGTTTAGCACAACAGGGCAGAGATTTCTGAAAAAGTCCTTGTGTGGTTTGGGAAGCTGGTTCACAGACTGTGGAGTCAACCTGGTGTTAACCTCTAGGGCAAAAAAAAAGTCATGAACGCCATGAAAAAAGAGATGTCCTCCACGCCGCAATGTGGTATCAAGCCTGGTCCGCCACAGCCAGGTGGTGAACAGTCCTTGGATGGCTTCAGAATGGCCGTCTACAAGTGTCACTTTCTTCCCCCTTGCAACGAACCCCCTCCTGGGAGAACAGACATAAATACAGATGCGTAGACTCCGTGAGGACCAGCCAGGTGAGAAACAAAAACAATGGAGCAAATCAAAAGTGAATTCGATGCCTCACTCCACCGCTAGGGGGTGGTCCACAGAGAGATTCGAGAGAAAGGCTGGGGAGACTTCCTGACGAGATCTTGGATGGTTAGAGTTGGAAGCTTCCTTCTTTCCATATCCTCCCACTCTTGAGAAGGGGGAGCTCTCGCCATGGTGTCCTATAAAGACGATCCCCAGGGAACAGCCTGTGAAGTTCAGGGATACATCTGAGCACAGAAGCTGGTGCCAGCTTCTCATCTGGAATGTGCTGAGAGGCAGAACCCGTGCGCACGTCCCAGGCTGCCAGGGCGCAGGCAGAGGGATTAGAAAGGGGGCAGGACAAGTCGGGAAGAGCCACAAATTACCTCCCAGTGTTCCATGGAGCCAAGGTGGTTCTAACAGGGAGTCCAAGCTTCCCAGGGCCCCAGAGGTCCGATAAGATGGTCGGAAGCACAGATCGGCTTGCTAAGAAAACCCTCATTCCCCAGAGACAAAAGAAGCAACGGTTTCAGTACCAGCCTTAGTCTCAGGCAAGAGGGACCCCCTGTCATGGACCCCATCTTTACGGGGCTCTGCAAATCACCAACAAATGCATTTGCTGAAGAATACGTGGTGCTGCTGCTGCTCAGGATCTGAGGTCAGAGGAGGTGGCACAGACCAACGTAAAACCCTAAACGTTTGCTCTCTGCCTGACACTATCCAGGCCTCAGGGAAAGCTTCTCCACTCCCTTAGATACTCTCAACAGAAGCCCATTGTGTCCACAGCCGGGAAGGTTTGTGGTCTGCGCTTGCGCACAGGCTGCTTGGGCGTGTGGGGAGGATTATAGCAGTGCATTTGGTGAAAACACTTTGGGGAGAAAAAAACCCAAATTAATTAACTTGTAAATCCTTCCTTTCAAATAGTGTGCATATAGAAGTTTCTTCTATAATGAAATATCAATCCCCTCATTGTGCCAACTGTCCGTTTTCTTTTTTCTCTTCATTTTTTGTCTGTACTTCCAGAGGTGCTCATGAATTTGCCCACTATTTCCAACAGCTAACCTGAGAGCTGAGAAATAATTGCAGTATTGCTCATATTACCCTTAAATGTATATATAGTAGGTCTAGTGTAGCAGGCTGAAGCACGATTCTTTTCCTTTATATTGGCTATTTTATGGACATTAAATTTTAGAATTACAAATAGTTCTGTTTCTATAAAAATATTTAATAAGAATTAAAAATTTTTAAGTTTTTCAGTTTTAATGGAATCACTCTGATTTAAAATTTTATAAAAAATGAACTGATATTCATTATAATTTGTAGTTTGCCTTTTAATTTTAATAAATAATTTAATTTTTACATTTTTTTAATAATTTAAAATATTTTAGAAGAAATCTTACTTAACAACATAGGAAAAAATTTTACTGTTTATATTTACTTTAAATTTTCCTAAAAATTCATCCGAATTTTATGGTTTGAATATAATCACATTTTACTTTTTAATCCATGTGTTCTTTAGTGAACACAAGAATACAAATTATATGTGAAAGTTTTGATTGTATCACTATAATTAGTGACTTTACTTGAAATGATGGCTCAAAAATTTAGATTCCAGGAAACAAATATATACTAATTTCTGAACTCTTAGTCATCCTAACATTGACACCCCATCAAGAGACTGCCTGGGCATGTGCAAAACAAATTAAATTCAACTGTATTCAACTGATATTTTGCTAACTCCCAGCTTTATATGTATTTTTCTGATTTGTCCTCACAAAGTATATATTTGAGTTAGGAGGATAGAACATATTTCATTTGACAATTTATTAACCTGATTTATAACTCTTAAATATATAGACTTAAGATATGTGTGCCTCCATTTGCCTCAGGTCTTATAAAGGTTGGGTGGGCATGAAGGAACCCCATAAGCAGAGACTCTGGGTAGATCAGCACTCTGGAAATAAAGCAGAGGCAAATCGCAGGATGCCAGGATCATTCAGGGACTGCTGAGCCAGCAGAAAGATACCCACAACCAGACTGGGTGATGACATGGGCATCTCGAATCAGCAGAGAAGACACTGCAACCAGCTCTTCAGTTTCCTGCCCCACTGGCCTGTATCAGTCAGCTCATTCTTCCTCACTGCATCTCCCTTCTGCTTTTACAAAGGTCAAGCATGAGATTTCTTCCCTGGAAATTCAGTAAGAGTAGGGAGTGAAGGCAACTTAGAGAAAGGATTTTGAACTGGATCGTGATTGAAATGATCTGACCTGAATTTGACTACAGATATATTAAATTAGATGGATGCTTACCTAATGGCATTAAATTGTATTCTCCTGCTGCAGAACAGAAATGGGGGCTTGTAACAGGAAAATGGGCACCAATACCAAAATAAAGGGAGTATCATATCTGTCAACGTCTGACTTGGCATTTTTCTAGTGCATATCTCTTACTGGTAGCGTCTTACTGGAGAATAAGACATCTTTTGAATGGGAGAGACTAACAAAGATATAAAGGTGGGGATTATTAATTTCTTGGCTTGACACAGTAATTTGTAACCCTAGCTGTATAATAGACTTGCCTAAGAGCTTTAAAAATATTCCAATAAACATATAAAGTGTACAATTAAAAAAATATTCCAATTCCCTTCCCCACCTCAGAGTAATTGAGTCTGAATTGCTGGGTATAGGGTTTAGTTCTATATATTATAAAAATAACTCAAGTGATTCTAAAGAGCAGCCAGGGTCATAACCCACAGAGCAGGTATCTTCCTGGTCAATTCTTTGTGTCTGTGTTCCGAAATCCTGGCAGATTCACCAGTTAATGCTATACTGTTTCTTCTCTCCCTGTCTATGTTGTCATGGTCCAAGATCCTGCCACCTGATTAGGTCCTGTGCCTCAGGTGCCTCGCACATCAGCTTATTTACTGAGAGGTGTGTGAAAACCACATCACTGACCTGGGGAAATTAGCCTGTGTCAAAGCCAATTAGTCTCACTGTTTCCACTTTAATGAAGCAGATCAATTAAGAAGAGGGCTACACTGGAAAATTCCTGGACCTGCCAGACCAGCAGTCCTTGAGTATTATGTGGTTAGGCACCAAATTCATTCTTTCATTCAACAAGCATATACTGAGCACCAACTATGTGCTGGACACCAGAAACAAAATGTTTAATAAAGATACAATCTCAACCTTCAAAGGTCCCACAGTTTTTTTATTTGTCACCTTAGAAATCAGTTATTTCTCAGCCACCTGTTTTTAGTCCCCAAATTTATCACTCTTTCCCAGACTTTAGAATTTGAGAAGCCAGTATTTTTTTCAGTTGGAAGAATGATCAATTTTTTATTTTACAAGGTAAAAAAGAAAATCAGCTGAAATTCCTTTTAACACACAAAAGTAGCAAATATATATTAGCATAAGGAACTGACATTTATTTATTTATTATTTTTAAAAGATTTTATTTATTTGACAGAGAGAGAGACAGTGAGAGAGGGAACAGAAGCAGGGGGAGTGGGAGAGGGAGAAGCAGGCTTCCCACAGAGCAGGGAGCCCGATGCGGGGCTCGATCCCAGGACCCTGGGATCATGACCTGATCCAAAGGCAGATGCTTAACGACTAAGCCACCCAGGCGCCCCAGGAACTGACATTTAAATGAAATAAATTTAGCTTAATGAAAAACTCTACATTATTCTTTTTTTCTCATTTTGCTACTTCCCAACAACCTCTTTCTATAAGATTTATTTAAAACCAAATTTCTTCCTCTCTTTCTTTCCTTTTCCCCCCTTTCTTTCCTGATAATGAATAGCACCCATTATCCTTCTCAAATAAATATGCTGGAAACTGAATTACACTTCTGGCCAAGATGGAGTAACAGGGCCAGATTTACATTTCCACCTTAAACAAGCAGTAAGTGAAGAAAATATATGAAACAATGGTTTTCAAGACACTAGATATCATGCAATGAAGAACAGCGACTTCTGAAAAAAAGGAGAAAAATGAGGTGAGTCCTAAGATTATCTCAGTTTGTTGTCTTAAGAGAGATTCCAGTCTGTAGTGTAGGAAAGGGGGACACAGGTGGAGCCTGGATGATTCCCTGACTTGAGATGGAGCTGAAAGTGTGCGGTGAAAAAGGTGGCTAGAGTTCACAGGAAAAAGTACTCGGAAAAAAGGAGCTTCACAGACAGAGATACCTGATGATCTGCAGAGTTTCCCTTAAATTTTCACCTGAGTACTGACTAGCAAATACATGTGAGGAAACTGCCTTAGGCCAAGGACAGAAACACCTGGAAAGGTAGAGGAAGAGTACCTGGCACCCATACAGAGTCAGAATAGTGTTTGCACCCAGAAATCATGATGGAAAACCTCATGATTCATAAAGCATTAGGTAGAGTACTTAAAAGGGTGTCATCTTGGTAGTGGGGAATAATTAGCCCTATACTGAGGACTGTTCTGATCCCACTTAATAAATCATAAAAGCAAGACCCGAAAAAAATCAAACTGTTTCCACATAACATAACTGTGTCCTGGAACAAAAAGCAAGGATATTTATAGAAATGTAAAGTACATATCAAGGTAAAACTTACAATGACTGACACCCAATAAAAAATTACCAGGTATGCAAGTTATTACTAGGGATGAGGAAAACCTACAACACACAGTAAGGCAAATAATCAATCAAAATAAACTCAGAACAAAATAAATGTTAGAATTAGCAGACAAAAAATATTAAAATAGTAACTATAACTATATTTCATATGTTCAAAAAGTCAGAGACATGAAAGATATTAAAAAAATAGACCCAAGTAGAAATAAAACGAGATGAAAAATACACCGGATGGGATTAGCAGCAGACTGGATACTGGAGATGAGAAAAATAAATGAACTTGTAACCAGAATAATAGATACTATCTAAAATGTAGTATATAGAGAAAGGAAATTTTTAAAAAATGAACAGAGCATCAGTGAGCTGTTAGGCAATCAAGTGAACTAATATATGTGTAATTTGGGTCACCAAAAGAGATGAGAGAGTCAGGGGGAGGCAGGAAAAAAAAATTTTTTTAAATAATAGCCAAAAATTTTCCAAGTTTGATGAAAATTATAAACCCATGAAAGATAAAGGCACATCATAATTGATTGGTTAGAAACCAATGGCAAAAAATTGTAAAAGCAGTCAGTGAAAACGTGTATAACACATGTGATATACAGCACAACAAAGGGAAGGGTAAGAGAAGATTCCACAACAGAAGAATGCAAGTGAGAAGACAGTGGAGCAACATCCTTAATAATATTGAAAGAACAATACTGTAAACCCAGAGTTCTACTCCAAGCAAAAATATCTTTCAAACATGAAGGCAAAATAAATAATTTTTTACACACAAAAAACTGTAAAAAATGAATCATCAACATGCCTTCACTATAAGAAATGCTAAAGGAAGTCCTTCAGGCAAAAGGAAAATTATATCAGTTGGAAATGTTAATCTGCACAAAGGAATGAGTACCACTGGAAATGGTAACTACATGGGTAAATGTGTAAGAAGTTTTCTTATTATTTAAATACACTTAAAAGACAACTGTTTAAACAAAAATATTAACAACGCTGTGTGAGGTTTATAATATTTGCAAAAATAAAATCTATGACAACAATGGCACAAAGATCAAGAAGGAAGAAATGGAAGTATACTTTTGTAAGGTTCTTAGACTATAAGTAAAGTAGTACAATGTACTTAAAGCTAAGCTGTGAAAGGTGTAACTTATAAACCCTTGAAACAACAAAACACAAAGTTATAGTTATAAGCCAACAAAGAAGGTAAATTATAATAATAAAAAATACTTCAAGAGAATAAGAAAACAAGCTGAAGACTGGGAGAAAATATTTGCAAAAGACATATCTGATAAAAGACAGTTATCCAGAATATACAAAGAACTTTTAAAAACTCAACAATAAGAAAATGAATAATGTGATTTAAAAATGGACAAAACACCTGAACAGACACCTCATCAAAGAAGATATACAGATGAAAAGCAAGTGTATAGAAGGATGTTCAACATCATATGTCTTAGAGAATTGTAAATTAGAATAATGAGATACCACTACACCCCCATTGAATGGCCAACCAAAACAATGACAACACTGAATGCTGATGAAGATGTGGAGTGCCAGGAAATCTCATTCACTGCTGGTGGGAATGCAAAGTGGTGCAGTCATTTTGGAAGACAGTTAGGCAGTTGTTTTTTTTTTTATAAAACTGAACATATTTTTACCATATGTTCCAGCAATTTCACTCCTAGGTATTTACCCAAAGGAGTTGAAAATTATGCCTACACAAAAACCTACACACAGGTGTTTATAGAAGCTTTATTCATAATTGCCAACACTTGGAAGCAACCAAGATGTTTTTCAGTAGATGAATGGGTAAATAAACTGTGGTGCATCTAACCAATGGAATATTATTTAGTGTTTTAAAAATGAGCTATAAAGCCATGAAAAGACATGGAAGAAACTTAAATGCATATTACTAAGTGAAAGAAGCCAATTTGAAAAGGCTACATACTATGATGACATTCTGGAAAAGGCAAAACCCTGGAGGTAGTAAAAGAATCACTTGTTGCCACAGGGTTGGGGGGGAAAGGGATGAATAGGTGGGGCACAAAGGATTTTTAGGGTACTGAAACTTTTCTGTCTGATACTCTAATGGTGGATACCTCTCATTATACACTGGTCAAAACCCATAGAATTTACAAGAGCAAAGCCTAATGTAAACTATTGATCTTGGGTGATAATGATGTGTCACCGCAGGTTCATCAACTGTAACAAATGTTTATCACCCTAGTGCAGGATGTTGATAGTTAGGGAGGCTATGTATATGTGGGAGCAGGGGTGTATAAGAAATTTCTGTACCTTCCACTCAATTTTGATGTGAATCTAAAACTTCTCTAAAATATATAGTCTACTTAAAAATAAAACAAATAGTAAAAACAGTGCTCAATCCAAAAGAAGTAGAAAAAGATGAAAGACAACAAAGACCAGATGGGCACATAGGAAAAACTAGCAAGATGATAGATTTGAACTTAATTATATCAATGATCACACTAAATATAAATGATCTAATACCCTGGCAGAGATTGTAGATTAAATTAAAAAGTAATACTAACTCTCTGCTGCTTCCAATAAACCCACTTCAAATGTAAAGACACAAACAGATTAAAAGTAAAACAATGTAAAAAATATACCATGCTAACACTAATCAAAAGGAAGCTTCAGTGGTGATATTACTGTCAAAGTCCATTTCAGATTAAAGTCTATTTACCAGGAATAAAGAATAGCCTTTCATATTGTTAAAGGGGTCAGTTCACAAAGACAACATAACGATCCTAAATGTTATGCACATACTTATAGATCTTCAAAACATATGAAGCAAAAACTGATAGAACTGCAAGGAAGAATAGACAAATAGAGATTTAATACCTCTCTCTCAATAGTTAATAAAATAGTAAACAGAAATCAGTAAGGATGTAGAAGCCCTGAACAACACTATCACACAGTTTGATCTGATTTATTTATAGAACACTTCACCAAAAACCCAGAACATACATTCCTTTCAAGAGTACATAAAACATTTACCAAGAAAGACCGTATTCTGAGCATTGAACAAACTCCATGCATTTAAAATGATTCAAGTTATACAAAGTATGTCTGTAAACTCAATGGAAATAAATTAGAAATCAATAACATAAAGATATCTGAAAAATCCCCAAATATTTGGAAACTAAAAAACACACTTATACATAACCTACAGCCTAGAGAAACCAAAAAGAAATAGAATGTGTTTTGAACTAAATGCAAATGAAAACATGACACATCAAAATTTGTAGAATGCCACTAAATCAATATGTAGGGAAAATGTATAGTAGAAAAGAAGAAAGGTCTTAAATGAATGACCTCAAAGTCCACCTGAAGATATGATTTTTAAATAGAGAAAGTGAAACCCTTAGTAAATAGAAGAAAAGGAATAATAAAAATCAGAAAAGAAATCAATAAAATAGAAAACAAAAGAGAAAATCAAGGAAACCAAAAGCTGGTTTTTTTGAGAAAATTAATATTTACAAGCCTTTGGCACACTGATCAGGAAAAAAAAATACAAATGACCAATATCAGTAATGAGAAAAGTGACATCACTACAGATATATAGATATTAAAAGGATAATAAGGAAATATTATGAACAACTTTATGCCAAGAATTTTGACAACTTACAGGTAATTGACAAATTCCTTGAAAAACATAAACCACTAAATTCATTTCAGAAGAAATACATAACTTGAATAGCTCTATATCTATTAAATAAATTGAAATAGGAAATTAGAGTTAAATTCCACACATACAAAAAAAAAAAATCTTAGATGGCTTTGCTGGTGAATTCCACCAAACATTCAAGGAAGAAATAATAGCAATTAGATACAAACATTTCTGGAAAGTTAAATAGGAAGGACCACTTCCCAACTCATTCTATGAAGCCAGCAGTACCCTAACTCCAAAACCAAAGACCATTACAAGAAAATAAAATGATAAATTAATATTTCTCATGAAAATAAATGCCAAAATTCTAAACAAAAAAATTGTAGATAAAATCCAAAAATACAGTAAGAAGGATAATACATCATGATCTAGTTGGATTTATCCCAGAGAAACAAGGTTGGTTTATTATTTGAAAATTAATTAATGTAGTTCACCATATTAAACAAAGAAGAAAAATCATATGATCATTCCAATAGACCCATAAACAGCATTCTTCCTATGTTTTTCTCTAGAAGTTTTACAGTTTTGAGGAAAAAATCTTTGTGACCTTGGATTAGGCAAAGATTTCATAGATAGAATACAAGGGGCTCATAGGCATGAATCATAAATAAATGATATGATATGATATACTCATAGGCAGGAGTCATTTTAAAAATGTGATATACTGAACTCTATCAAAATTAAAAACTTCTGCTCCTCAAAAAATACTGTTAAGAAAATAAAAAGACAAACTATAGACTGGAAGAAAACATCTGATAAAGGACTTATATATAGAATATAACAAGGAACTCTCAAATTTTAATAACAAGAAAACAACTCAATTTTTATTGTTTTAGAATTAATTTCAATTTTGCAAAACAAGGTTTTTTTTAAATAACTCATAGGAAAAGACATAATGTGGAACCAGAATTTCTGTCAAATAAACTCTTCTTCAATTTTCAAACCACTGTGGCTACAAGATATAGATATATAACAACCAGAATTAGGATTAAAACTAAACAAACAAATATATAGTTAATTGGTAAAATAAAACCTATAACCTAGCCAATTGCAAAGAGATATGCAGAATATTTATAGAGTGAGTCGAATATTAAAATATATCAACAACGTCTTACACTCTTTTGGCTACTTAATAACCTGTTGCAAAAAAAAAAATTTTTTTTTTAAGAGTAGAGATAGACAGCATGAGCACAGCACTTTTACTACCTACTCATGAAAACATCAAGGTCATCTCCTGAGAGTTGGGGAGAGGGATGTCAGTCATATAGAAAATATAGAGAAGGCTGAAGTCATCATATGCATAGTATGTCATGTAAAATACATTCAGAAATTACCAGAAAATCCAAATTAAAAATGCTTTGACCCCATCTTTCTTAAGCCAGTGAGAAATTTCTTAAAATTGCACTTTCTTAATATCTAAATTCAGTTTTCCAAAATGCCTCCTGAGTCCAAAAATGTAAAAATCCTTGTTGAAGTAGTGTTCTCTTTCTCACCCTTGCTCTCTCATGCTCTCTTGGTGGTAGGGAGTGGGAGGATGTGTTCAACATAGCTAAGAAATCCTCAAGACCCTGAAATGTGATGGAAAAGCCAGCATCAGTAGCTTTAAGGGTTGATCCATACTGAGAATGTTTTGGGCCTGATGATCCATTCTTTGCAGTTCTATATTACTTTATGATGATTGCATATATTAAGAATAAAAACCCTACGGCAATCCAAATGTGTATATCATACAGAAGCATGCACGTGCACACACACACACACAGACGAGAGACGGGGGGGGGGGGAGAGAGAGAGAGAGAGAGAGAGAGTGTGTGTGTGTGTGTGTTCATATGCTATGAACTAAGAAGCCCAGATTTAATCCTCTAGCCAGAACTTCTGACTACTTAGGGCATCTGTGATGAGTTGTATCTTCAGTTAACGGACTAAGTGGTCTAGGGGGTCTTGTTTCTCCTATGCTCTTAAATGACACAAGAACTTTTAAGCCTTCCATCAAATGTTTTGTTGATGAAGCTTCTGGGGATTCATACAAGATCATGCTTGTGAATCTCAGCAGGAGCTACCCAGTTGTAGCAAGCTATTGGACTTAGATTCAAAACATTACTGGTTGAACTAGGGTCAAATTCTCCCAAAAGAAGAAATGGAAATTTAAAAAGTTCCAGAAGCCAAGTTTGGACAATTTTTAGGTTTTGGCTAATTTGTATGATAAAAAAATAACAAATCTATGAAGTAGTCTTTGTGCAACATCGTTGGTTCTACTGGAAAGAATGAGTTTTAGAATATTAACTTTTTACCCTGTTAAAAAATACTAAATTTTATGTGTTCATGCCTTAATGTCACCTACTACATTTTGATGTCCAGTTTCAGCTAAGGCTTTTTCATTATATCTTTAATATCTTTAAGTATACTTTCTCCAGATACTTTCTTTTCCTTGAAAAACAGGCATAATTTTTGTCTTGGTCTTATTTTAATAAGATTAAGTGCAAGCCTGCATAATATGCCAGTTTTGCTGTGAGTTATCAGCAAAATGCAATGAAATGGAGTCTAAATAATAAACTAAGAAATACTGTAGGATAAAACATGAATTTTACACAGTTTGAAACACCCATCATCCTCTGCTTGGGATGGGACCATACTTCTCCATCTTTCTCTGACTCCTAACCAGAACAAAGAAATACAGATATACATGAAAAAAATTTTAATAATTAATGGATTTCTTAAGATGAAAACAGAGGAGACAAACCATAAGAGACTCCTAACTCTAGGAAACAAACTGAGGGTTGCTAGAGGGGAGGTGGGTAGAGGGATGGGGTGATTGGGTGATGAGCATTAAGGAGGGCACTTGATGTAATGAGCACTGGGTGTTATATGCAACTGATGAATCACTAAATTCTACCCCTGAAACTAATAATACAGTATATGTTAATTAAATTGAATTTAAATAATTTTTTTTTCAAAAGAGAAGGGCGCTTGGGTGGCTCAGTCAGTTAAGCGTCTGCCTTCGGCTCAGGTCATGATTCTGGGGTCCTGGGATCGAGTTCTGCATCGGGCTCCCTGTTCCACAGGGAGCCTGCTTCTCCCTCTGCCTCTGCCTCTTTCTCTGTCTCTCTAAAAAAATTTTTTTTAATTTAAAAAAGAGAAAAAAAATAATGGATTTCTAGTGCTGAAGGAAAGGGGCTACCCAAATATTTTTGACCAAATAAATTCTCATTTCATTTAAAAAACTTTGCCACACACCTTCTCAAAAATGGCTTAGAAACCCATTCCAGGAGAGGTAATGTCTATATATATACTCAGTTATAAATAATCTCTCAAGAGGAAGTGTTTGAATGAGTCATTGTTTTCTGACCTTTGTTTTATGAAGTTCACTTTTCAAATATTATGATTTTGATGTTTAGCTTCTCCAGATTCAAAGACATGAGACATTCTAGTGAAGCCTTTTGCTATTTTCCTTTGCCTTTAAGACATATAACTTTTGCCCCTTTAAATTTGTACGTGCATTCATGTTATCTACCTACAGCTACCAGAATTCAGTTTTTATCAGAATAAGTGTGCTTATACCAGAAATAAGAAAAATAAGGCTGACCAGAAGACTATGGTCTTTTCCTATTTGGGCAGCTGCCCCTCTTACAACTTACTACCTGTAGCTTGGAATAACATTTTTCTTCCTGCCTGTGAGATCCTGAGATGTTGGACTTGGTGTTTGTTTATATGTTCTTTTATTCCAAACATGAAGAACTAGGTCTTTGGGCAATTAAACAAAATGAGGAGATAGCAGTGAGCAGAACAGCCTCTGCTCTTCAGAGCTCGGGCCCGGTGAGGCACCTGGCATAAGAAGTAAACGAATAAATAATGAGCGGTAGGTAAGGAATGATCCTTGGCCACTGCCCTCCAATGTTGGGGAGCCTTGTAAAGGACAGGACTCAGGTCTTTTGGGAGACTGGTGGATAAACTGTTAGTGAGTTGGACCTACGTGGTGTCTCACCTTCCGCCATGCATTCTCACTTGGTAGGATAGGAGCCACTACGTGGACAGTCTGCGCTCCTGCTCTTTTGCTCCAGGCCGACTCTCTTTCCTCCTGTCTCACCTTCCTCTCCTTCTAGCAGCCCCAGCCTTGCTCCTGGAAGAAACCTTCGCTCCTTTCTCTTGTTCTTCACTTCCTTCTTCATTTCCTTTCATTAAACCTATTGATGACTTTTGTACAAAAGAGTCATATGAATAAAACATTTCATCAAGCCCAAGTAAAACCCTGTATTTTGAAATGAAATGAGCTAAAATTAATACACGGTGATAGCAACCTCTCTCTGAAGCCCTTGCAGACACTTAGAATTCTCCTCTAGGAAGCCCCCCTCTGCCTTCTCATCCTATTTTAATCAACTCTGCTTCTCTGTAGCTGCCCCCTTTGCCCTCAGCTGGATCACTTAAATTAACCTATGGTTGCACTTATCCCCTCTCCAGTCCAGAATGCGACCGATTCAGACCATGCGTGGCCAAGATTTAAGGAATTCTAGCCATACTGCTCCTAAAATTCCTGTTTCACTAGTGAATGAGAATAAACTAGGCTGAAATATGAGAATGTACATTATTATTATTGTTGTTGTTGTTGCTGTTATTTTCAGAAAACCCTTCCAATGGCCTCAGAGCATACCCTAGTTTATGAGCTATTTAACAGTGTTTCTCCACATGAGACTCCAAACCAACTGCCTTAGCATCACACAGTGTATTTCTTTAAAATTGCCAGTTTTCTGGGCTTCATGTCATAGTGTTCAAAATCTCTGGGGTTGGGGGTCTGGAATTCTGTGTTTTGATAACTCCCCAGGCAGTTCGGATACACACTAAAGTTTGAGATTCTTACAGGTCTCAAATCCAGTTAAAATACATTTGCATGTATACACACATTTTTTAGAATTACTGTTTTGTTTCTCTGAGTAAATGGAACCAGAGAAACTAGTTAAGAGGAAATCCTTTTTAAAAAATTGCTCTCTAGGGGCGCCTGGCTGGCTCAGTCGGTAGAGTGTGTGACTCTTAATCTCAGAACTGTGAGTTTGAGCCCTACATTGGGCATGGAGTCTACCTAAAATTAAAAGTAAAAAAATTCAAAAAAAATTAAAATTACTCTCTAAAGGAATTAGTGTTGTGAAACTTTGTGTTCCTGTGACAGGAACACACACACACATATATATATCACATCTTCTTTATCCATTCATCTGTCAATGGACATCTGGGTGCTTTCTATATTTTGGCTAGTATGGACATTGCTGCTATAAACATTGGTGTGCATGTGTCCCTTCAAATCGCTATGTTTGTATCCTTTGGATAAATACTTAGTAGTACAACTACTGGGTCATAGGGTAGTTCTATTTTTAACTTTTTGAGGAACCTCCATATTGTTTTCCAGAGTGGCTACACCAATTTGCATTCCCACCAACAGTGTAAGAGGGTTCCCCTTGAAAGAAAGAGTCTTAAGCACACTCTGTGCTGAGTGCAGACCAGACGCAGGGCTCCATCTCACAACCCTGAGATCACGACCCTGAGATTACAACCTGAGCCAAAACCAAGAGTTGGAGGCTTGACGGACTGTGCCACCCAGGTGCCCCAAGCATAAATGTTTTTCCTGTTCCTCTTACTTTTGAAATATTGGTAGGGATAGAACTCTGCTCAAATCCCAAATAAAGATATGCTCAAGAAAGCACTGTAGTTTTGCAAGGTTTGTTGATTCTTTATACAGCCAGGAGTGGAGTCTTGGAGCAAATGACCCATTGTTCAGCAGAATACCTTAATCAGTATCTGGATTTGCTGATCTATGCCCTTATTCTAGTTTGGTTGGGCGGGTGGAGTTCAATAAAAGTCTCTCAGTATCTACACTACTGACATTTTAGGCTGGATAATTCTTTGTTATGAGAAGCTATTCTGTACATCATAGGATATTTAGCAGCTCCCCTGTCCTCTACCCACCGGATGCGAGTAGAACCTCCATGGCTAGTCATGATGATCAAAAATGTCTGTAGACATTGACAAATGTTCCCTGGGGGAGGGGAGGCAAAATTGAGCCCAGCTGAGAGCCACTGAGTTAGATGGATAAACTGCTCTGCACTAGAAATTAACAGCAATTTGGAGATGTTGCTGGCATCTAGGGAAAGGGGAAAAGGAGAGGCAGCTCCTTTTATATGTGGCAGCAGATATAGCAGCAGATCTGGCTTGAGAAATTCCCAGTGATAGGGAAGTCATTGTTTTTACAAGAAGAGTAATGTCTAATAAAATTGTAAATTTCAAATTGTTTCCTGTTTTATGCTGAACAAAAATTTTTTTCTTTTTTAAACCCACAAACATCCAGTAAAATTCTATTGCATAACAATAAGGGAATTGTAGCCTTCTCCACCTGACCCATTGGTGAAATCAGTTGACACCACATAACAGAATTCTAGGCAGTGACCAATAGTGAAATGAACAGAGGTGCAAGTTCGCCATAGGAGCTGTGAGTAGGAGCCAAAGAACAATAGAGAAGCTGCACTGACTTACTTAGATGTAGACTTGAGACATACTCTCCTTTCCCCCAAACACTACAGGAAGGAAGGTAACCATTTTGGGGGAGGAGATAGACAGACACAAGGAAGAACAACTGATGGCAATAAATTGTGTCTTTCTCTGTCATGTAAATGTCTTTGAAAAGAGTAGCAGGTGATCATATTTCAGATAGATTAGGCACTATACTTTCTGCATGACCTGAAAAGGATTAAACAACCTCTTAGAATTTCTAAATGGATGGTTTTAAAGCAAGACATTGTCACTAGCTAGACCCCAAGACCTAGCCTTTACTGCTCACCTGCTTGTACTCACTAACCTTTGTCTTACATTTTTCCTTAAGCTCTCCTTTCAGACTTTCCACTTAACTCAGGTAAACGAAACCCAAAACCACCCCTCCAGGTGATGGTGACTGCCCTGACAAGACCTCCAGTGGGCCCACACCACCCAGACGATTTGTGCTAAACCGGACTCAAGACTTACGCCTGCACAGATGGACCATGGAATGACCTCTGGAATGTGGTACAACCACCTTTACCTCATTATAGTATTAAAATCTCTGCCTAAGGAGGAGTCTCAGCCTCATTATATATCATACAAAGTATATATAGGCATATTTCCTTCAGGCACATGTGCGACCTTATGCTTGCCTCTACATAGGATGACAAGGCTTCCCTATCTAAATATTCATCCTAACCCTAAACAAAAGGAACCCGTTCATCCTCTCTTGGGGAGTCACTGCTTTGGAAGCCATTCCCCGTGATCTCCTTATTTGCTGCAAATAAAAGTTTTCTTTCTGTGACAACTCAACGTGGTACAGTTTCTGACTCACCAAAGAGTGAACTCACTTTGGTTTAGTTACAAATTTAATATCAAAACAGTAATAAATAAGCACTTTTGATTTTAATTATTTTTTAAGTGAATAATTGAAGTAAGGTATTTTTTAAATGATTTATTCAGGAGAACGATAAGAGCATACAAAATAAGTCCTTTGATTTTTTTGTACATGGTCGAATTAGGATGGTAGGGATATGGGTAATCCTTTCTTTAGCTCATTTCCTTTTCAAAAGTGATTATTACCTTTTTACTAAAAAATATACTTTTATATATAAAGTAAGATAAAAAGGTTATATATAATATAAAGCTGGTACATGGATACATTAGGTGACCCTATTACACCTTATCACAATTAGGAAATTTTAGCAAATGAAGTCAATAGGAAACAGATAAGATTATCTTTCTGCAGAAGTCACTGTAACAAGGTAGCATTTCCCTAGGCTGAATGTAGGAATAGGACCTGTAATGTTATCAAGACTTGAATAAATGTGAAGGCAAGAGAACCGGAGCCCAGCATTTTCCACTTCTATTAGTTCTGAGAGATGCTCTGAGAAATAAAAAGTGCTCAATTAAGTTTGAGACATGCCATATAGTAGATTCCTTTCTTGGAGCTTCATGATTCACATCAATACATAAAGACTCTGAGAAATCCCACAGGGATAAAAAGTCTAACTTCACTTAACCCCAAATTTTCCAAGCTTACTTTTTATTTTACAGGGTATTCTTTGAAAAAGGCTAATGAAAGGTTTTAAAATTTGAAGAAAGAATGAATAAACACAAGTATGTAGAGAAGAAGGAGGGAGGTTTAGATGAAATCAAGAAAAGGGAAAACCCCCAAGATTAGAATGTGTGCTACCTTCAGCACTGGGTAGGTGAGACTCTGACTGCTGAACATGAGTATTTGGTTTGATTAGTAGGCACACACCTGATAGAGATGGAGATGCCAAGCCTTTCCACTTTGATACAATAGCCATTAAGATCATACAGATATAGGCACACCTTGTTTTATTGCACTTTGTAGGTATTGCCTTTTTTTTTTTTTAACAAATTGAAGGTATGTGGCAACACTGCATTGAGCAAGTCTATCCATGCCATTTTCCCAACAGCATTTGCTCACTTTGTATCTCTATGTCACATTTTGGTAATTCTTGCAGTATTTCTAATTTTTCATTATTATATTTGTTATGGTGATGTGCAGTCAGTGATCTTTTCATTGAAGTATACTTGACATATAATGCTATGTCAAACATACATATGTTTCAGGTGTACAACATAGTGACTTGACAACTGTAATCAGTGATCTTCGATGTTATTATTGTGATTGTTTTGGAGCACCATGAACTGTGCCCGTAAGATGGAAAACTTAATCAATAAATGTTGCATGTGTTTTGGTGTTCTGTGTTATACCAACCAGCTCTTCCTCAGTCTCTCTCCCTCTCCTCAGGCATCCTAACCCTTTGAGAAACAACAAAATACTGAAATTAGGCTAATTAGTAACCCTACAATGCCTCTAAATGCTCAAAGGAAAGGAACAGTCACACATCTTTCACTTTAAGTCCAAAGCTAGAAATGATTAAGCTTAGTGAGGAAGGCATGAGGTAGGTCAAAAGCTAGACCCCTTGTGCCAAACAGTTAGCCAAGTTGTGGAAGCAAAGAAAAAGTTCTTGAAGGAAATTAAAAGTGCTAGGCCAGGGGGCACATTAATGATAAGAAAGTGAAACGGCCTTTTTGCTGATATGGAGAAAGTTTTAGCGGTCTGGATGGAAGATCAGAGCAGCCACAACATTCCCTTAAGCCGAAGCAAGGTCTAGTCCAGAGCAAGACCCTGACTCTTCAATTCTGTGAAGGCTGGGAGAGGTGAGGAAGCTGCTGAGGAAAAGTATGAAGTAAACAAAGATTGATTCATGAGGTTTAGGGAAAGAACCAATCTTCATAACACAAAAGTGCGAGATGAAGCAGCAAGTGCCAATATAAAAGCTGCAGCAAGTTATCCAGGAGACCTACCTAAGATCATTAATGAAGGTGCTACTCTAAACAACAGATTTTCAATGTAGATGAAACAGCCTTACATTGGAAGAAGATGCCATCTAGGACTATCAGAGCTGGAGAAGAGAAGTCCATGCCTGACTTAAAAGCTGCAAAGACAGGCTGACTCTCTTGTTAAGGGCTAGTGCATCTGTGACTTTAAATTAAAGCCAATGCTCATTTACCATTCCAAAAATCCTAGGGCCCTTAAGAATTATGTCAAATCTACTCTGCCTGTGCTCTACAAGTGGAACAACAAAGTTTGGATGACAGCACATCTATTAATAATATAGTTTACTGAATATTTTAAATCTACTGTTAAGACCTACCACTCAGAAAAAAAGATTCCTTTCAAATTATTACTGCTCATTGGTGATGCACCTGGTCACCCAAGAGCTCTGATGGAGATGTACAATGAGATTAATGCTATTTTCATGCCTACCAACACAATATCCCTTCTGTAGTCCATGGATCAAGTAGTAATTTCAACTTTCAAGTTTTATTATTTAAGAAATACATTTTGAAAATCCACAGCGCCCATAGATAGTGATTCTTCTGATAGATCTGGGCAAAGTCAGTTGAAAATCTTCTGGAAAGGATTCCCCATTCTAGATGCCATTAAGAACATTTATGATGGGCGCCTGGGTGGCTCAGTTGGTTAAGCAACTGCCTTCGGCTCAGGTCATGGTCCCGGAGTCCTGGGATTGAGTCCCACATCGGGCTCCCGGCTCAGCGGAGAGCCTGCTTCTCCCTCTGACCCTCTCCCCTCTCATGCTGTTTCTCTCTCTCTCTCTCAAATAAATAAATAAATAAAATATTTTAAAAAAAAAAAGAACATTTATGATTCATGGAAAGAGATTAAAAATATCAACATGAACAAGAGTTTGAAAGAAGTTGATTCTAACACTCACGTATGACTTTGAGGGGTTCAAAACTTCAGTGGAGAAAGTAACAACAGATGTGGTGGAAATGTCAAGAGAACTAGAATTAGAAGGGGAGCCTGAAGATGGGACTGAGTTGCTGCAATCTCATGACAAAACTAATGGCTGAGGAGTTGCTTCTTACAGATTAGCAAAGGAAATGGTTTCTTGAGATGGAATCTACTCCTGGTAGGGATGCTATGAAGATTGTTGAAATGACAACAAATGTAAACTTAGTTGATAAAGCAGTGGTAGGGTTTGAGAGGATTGATTCCAATTTTGAGAGAAGTTCTACCATGGGTAAAATGCTATCAAACAGCATCTCATGCTACAGTGAAATTGTTCATGAAAGGAAGAGTCAATCAATGTGGCAAACTTCATTGTCTTATTTTAAGAAATTGCCCCAGCCACCCCAACTATCAGCAACCACCACCCTGATCAATCAGCAGTCATCAACATCAAGGCAAGACCTTCCATCAACAAGAAAGTTACAACTCACTGAAAGCTCAGATGATAGTTAGCTCTTTTAACAATAAGGTACTTTTTAATTAAGGTATGTACATTGTTCCTTTAGACAAAATGCTATTGCACCCTTAAGAGACTACAGTATAATGTAAAATAACTTTCATATGCACCAGGAAATGAAAAATTCATTTAACTTACTTTATTGAAATATTCACTTTATTATGGTGACCTGGAACCAAACCCACAAGGTCTGTGAGTTTTGCCTGTACTCCTCTGAGTCTATGCTCGGCAAGCAGACTGTTGGCTATGATTTGGCTTTTTATATAACTTTATCTGTAGGGAAAAAAAGCAATGACAATCTTCCAGCGCACTTGAGAATTTCTCTTTGCAAATTATTAAATTAGCCTCTGGCATGAGTCTTTTATGAGCTTCATCAGCCAAGGAAGTCTACCTAATCCTAACCACTTCAGGGAACTCTGGAAAAAAAATCAGCTTTGCACCTGCAAGCTCAGGACTGATCTTAGGTTTTAATGATCCTTCCTAAATACTCATACTTTCCATTCTAAGGCCAAACCCAAATGTCCTTCTTTAAAAATAGCTTTTCTTCACTCCTGTTTAACTGCAACCAAATGACAAAGGTAAGTTCTGGAAAAGAAAGCTCTTAAGACAATGGCAACAATAGCAAATGCCATTGCATAAGCGCATGCTTCTCACACTGAGAAAGCACAGCCGCAAAGCTTCAAGACAAAGATGGTCTTCTAGCAGTATCCATTTTGCCCAATCTAAAAATTACTTTTATGTTGAAACAAACATAGATATACTTTGGAATAGAATAAAAAATCCCCCTACATCTTCAGGATAAAATGTGAAACATCAAAAATGTCACACTTGTGGAAGGCCACTTTGAACTTTGCCCTCAAGACCGCCCTGGGAAGGGGATGGTGGCATGGTAGTACTCATCAGTGACCTTACTGGAGAAGAGTAGGGGCCATAGCTTAAGCAAAATGTAAAAGGAAAGGGGAAAAAAAACCTAACATTTGTTCAAGCACCCACCATGGACCAAGCATTTTAGATGAATGATCACACAAAACTCCCTGTAGCACTACCCTCTAGGCATTGTATCCATTTTATAAATGTAAAGGTAGTAGCAATGGTAGAGCCAGAATTGGACCCAGATCTTCCACCTCTGTGTTCTTGCCATTATATCAGAAGTGTTCTAAACAGTGGATTGCAATCCATTAGCACAGGATCTACAAACTTTGTTAAAGGGCCACATGGTAAATATTTCAGGCTTTGTGGCCATATGGTCTCTGTCACAACTACTGAAGTCTGCCCTTGCAGTGTAAAAGTAGTCACAAACAATATGTATACAAATGGGTGGCTGGGTTCCAAGAAAAATTTATGACACTGAAATGTGAACTTCTTTTCACTGTGTGTATCATGAAATATCCTTTTTCTCTTGTCCAAGTATTTAAAAATGTAGAAACCATTCTTAGCTCATGAGCCATACAAAAACATGACCACAGTTTGCCAACTTCTGCATTAATGAATTGTAAACTCAATTTAGTGAGTTGCTTCCAACATTAAAAATTTGAAAAGACTGGGGCGCCTGAGTGGCTCAGATGGTTAAGCGTCTGCCTTCGGCTCAGGTCATGATCCCAGGGTCCTGGGGTCGAGTCCCGCATCGGGCTCTCTGCTCCTTGGGAGCCTGCTTCTCCCTCTGCCTCTCTCTCTCTGTCTCTCATGAATAAATAAATAAAATCTTTAAAAAAAAAATTGAAAAGACTGGAGCCCCTGGTGGCTCAGTTGATTAAGCATCTGACTCTTGATTTCAGCTCAGGTCATGGGGTTGAGCCCCATGTCCAGCTCCACACTCAGCATGGAGTCTGCTCAAGATTCTCTACTTCTGCCCCTCCCCTGTGTACTCGCACGCTCTCTCTCTGTACCTCTATCACTCTCAAGTAAACACAATCTTTTTTAAAAAAATTAAAATAGAAAAGAGCAAATATCACCATGCATCAGCGGTAGTTGTGTCATGAAATTTCTATTTGTTGCCATATTTTATCAAACCTGAAAACATTAATTATGAGATGTACCTTTAATGTATGTACGTTTAAGAAAGAAAAAAATGCTTACAATTATAAATGTAGGATCTCATCATTTGTAACATACCTCTCAATTTAGAGATGTTAAAATGTGAAAAATTATGTATCTTACAATGATAATACAATAGAATACAGGTTTTACACATGAGTGTGGAAGTGTGTCTATGTGTGGGCGCACATACTAGTTGATGATATAAAATGTAGTTTTCACCATGAGTCACAGCCAGAAAAGCCACTACCTATACCAAGATGTCTTTGGAAATAAATGAAGAAATGAAAATAAAATTTTAAAAATGGTTCAGATTCCACCATCTTAAAATGAATTATTTTTCCACATTTCTTTCCAGTTCTTGCCAAAATTCATGCCTTATTTTAACTTAGTTGTAATCATAGCTGCTTTTTTTCTGTATGTTTCCAGGTTGCTACATAATTTTTGTAATTATCATTTTAATGGCTGCATCATATCTAATGAACTTGATGATTTCTTAAGCATAATTTACCAAGCCATTCCCCTATTGTTTAACTGTTAGGTTACTTTCTATTTTTCCATAGACTTATAATGAACACCTTAGGATTCTAGTCTTTTCTTTTCTTAGAATTTTGATCATTATGCCACATGGTACAAATATTTTCATGACTCTTTAGATGCTATGCCAAATAGTTTCTTAAATGGAGAGTAATCATTTACATGTTAAATGTCTCTCAGCATTGCTTTAAACTTTGAAAATAAATGTCTAAAAAAATACAAATTGATGCTTTCCTCATTAAAAAACAATTGATTTTACATCTGGAGCTTTAAAAATAATGATTCCCTTCAAAAAAGGAAATCCCAGGAATTAAGTGGAATGCACTTGTCCTTGTCCTTCCAGTTGATTGCACCCTACCAATGAGTGGGACAAGTCACAAGTAAAAGCTACTCCATACCCCACAGCATGGGAATTTTTCTTTAGAAAGATGTGAAGGATAAAGAGAGCGAAGAAGAAAAGATGGGTTCTATAATGCCTGCCTGGGTCACTGGAAGATTGTACTATTTACAGAGATACAGAAATTGGGAGGGAAATCCACTTTTGAGTGGGATGTGCTTCATCTCATTTCAGATATGCTGAGTTCCAGATTTCCAAAAGTGGAGTATGGGATAAGAGTGAGAGGGCAGGACTAGAAATACAGTAGTAGAACCTTCGGCATAAAGATGATACTAACTGCATCTATGATAGAAACGTACGCTCTCAGAGAGGGAAAAGGAGCGCTGACAAAAACACACACTTCCACAAAGTGATAACAAATTGTGGCCGGTCAGCAGGAAAGGCTGAATTTGCCATTGAGGATATCAGTTTTGATCCTTTCAGAATGCATATTGGAGGATGGGGGAAATAGAAGAAAATTTCTTAGGGGGAATGAAAGCAAAATTGGATGTTGTAAACATAGTCTACTTGGGTCCAGGTGGAACTCAAGGCAAGAGAAGTGGAGAGGGAGTAGCAGGCTCAAGCAGAGTTTATTAGCAGGAGAGACACACATGGAGGCCAGGAAGAGGGTCGGGGAAGACCCTGAGAATAAAGCTGCTATACTAGAAAGTTCTTCTTCCTTCTATGCAGACTGGCAGAGCTAAATATTTCTAAATATATCTCCAGCCTCACCTGCAGCCGCACTCATGGCTAAGGGTGGCCAGACGCCAAGTTCTGGCCAATGAGATATAAGCATATTTGGAAAGTATTTATTATCCTGCTGCTGTGGCTCTGGGCCTTGTCTTCCTTCCTTGAACATGAAAGTCATGCCTGGAATGGGAACAACCACATCGTGGCCATGGAAGAAAGATCAAAAGAATCACAGGGACATTCATCGTGATGTTGTGGAACCTCTGAAACAATGACAACCCCACCTGTGACACTTTCTGTATCACTAAACTTCAGAACAAAATGATCTTTATATCCAGAACTCAAAAAGAACTCGATGCCTATCCCTTCAGTTCAGACATTCACATTCTCTTCACAAGACCTGGAGGGCCCAGCCAGGTACAGACCAACCTCACATGAAACAGAAAAGACCCAGCTCAAACATTGCCCCTCAACAACCAGAGAAAGCAATGGATGGAGTACAAAGAACTTCTTGTTGCCAAGAGGCCTCTGATGACTGTGGCAGTCACATTTGTTTCCATAAGAATTGGGGCTCCCGCTGTAGTGTGCTAGTTTATTCCAAGTGTTGAGAAGATAGATTCACCCTGAACAGAGAAGATCGTAACTCCAGGCCTATCATTATCACTCCCTGGGCTGTCCCCCCTCAGGATTGGTGCCTTGGCAGGAAAATCTCCACGGCCCTGAAGGTCCCATTGGCACCAAGGGAGGCAGATGAGACATGGTGTTTGGGTTCCCCAGGAAATCCTGCACTGCCCAGGTGGTAAGTCTCAGCCTTGGTCTTTTGTATCTCCTGTTACTGGCCCTGCTGAGAACGTCAGATCTCTCTGGGTGAAGATAATTGTCAGGGCCGAACCATTCTTTTGGCCACTGTGGGGCTCAGTGTGAATCACTGCAAACTGATCAGCTGCTGTGACACCACCTGTATCAATCAGGATTCTCCAGAGAAACAAAACCAATAGGGTGTATATATTTACATACAAATATAAATATATATTTGTTATATATAAATATTTAATATATTAAATATAAAATATACATTTTAAAATATATGAGAGAGAGAGAGAGAGAAAGAGAAAGAGTAAGGGAGGGAGACAGCGAGAGATTTATTTTGAGGAATTGGCTCATGCCACAGAGGGGAGGGCAAGTCAGGATTCTGCAGGGCAGGCCAGCAGAGTAGAGATCCCAGGGAGAACTGATGTTGCAATTCAAGTCTGAGGCAGAATTCCTTCTTCCTAAGGAGATTTCAGTCCTTTTCTTAAGATATTCAACCGATTTGATGAGGTCCACTCACATTACTTTACTCAGTCTATTAATTAAAATGTTAATCACATCTAAAGAAATACCTTCACAGCAACATCTAGAATGATGTTTAACCAAATATCTGGGTACCATAGCCTAGCCAAGTGGACACATAAAGTTAACCATCATACTCCCTTAATAATAAACCACCCCTCCCTTTCCTAGGCTTCTCCAAATAGGAAGACAGAGGTGTCTGTGTCTGTCTGGCTTTCCAAGTCCTTTTTTGCCACTTCGATGAGACAAATTAAGATTTTCCTCAAAAGGAAATGTAGCAGTCGGAAAAATTCTTTGAATTTAAGAGTGTTTTTTAAGGAACTTGGAAATAATGAGTTTAAAAGCACAGCTTAAAATATTTCAGACTGTAATTCTAATCATCTTGCATTTGTAGGTTGTATTGAAATAGCTGGCACTTATTTTTTTTTTTTTTTTTGCTTAAGATTCCCAGAATTTCTGGCACAAAGGAACAAGCTATGGGAGAAGATAAAAGTTTCATATTTGCATGCATATAGATTTCAATCTCCTTATCTGCAAATTAAGGGAATTGGATTAAATTGTCTCTAAAATATTCTTAAAATCCAGTCCATAACCATAATGAGTCTATAACCGTAATGAGTATCGTAGCCATCTGTCCTGTGGAATGGAGAGTGCAGGTATGTGAAATGGAGCAGCATACCCAGTATTCACATATGGCAATGACTCAACACACTGAAGTATGGGTTCTGCTCTTTTTCTTTCGTTGTTATCACTCCCCAGCCCCACCCCCGCCATTCCATCATGACTGCCAAGAACAAAGAAAGTAGATTATCCACAGCCAGGCTCAGTGGGGAACTTGCCAGGTGTTGGATGAAATTGATTTGAGCAAACCAGACCTGATTTGTGACCTTTGCCACTAGGATATATTAAAAGGGCTGGGGGGAGTGAGACTGGCTCTTTTTGGAGAAGTGAGTGTTTGTGGAACCTTCCAGTGCTATGGAAGGTCAGAGAATCTGCCCAGTGACTCTTGAAGGAATCACTCTGAAAGATAGGGTTGGTGTGTATTTCTCATCTGGAGCCCTCTGGAGGGCCAGTAATGTACAGAGGTGCTCCACATCAGCCAGAACAGGTGAGAGGGTGTCTGGGGACAGCTCAAGTCTCCATTCTGTGGGGTGGCAAAAGTGTGTGAGCATTCCATGGGCTCAGCAGGAGCTCTGGAAGTTGGTAAACACAGAAACTGGCTTGCCACCCAGATCTATGTGGCCTGATGAAGAATCAGTGTCATAGGAGACTAGAGATGGGCTTCTGGGTGAAGGAAAGAAAGCACATTCCTGTGGGAATATCCACACCTAGAGCTGTGCAGAAGGTCACATCAAATGCACCACACCTGAGAGCTCTCAACAGACAAGGACACAAGTGGCTGCAGCCAGCTAAGGAGTGACCACAAATCAGATGCAGAACCTTCCATCACCAATATGCCACCAGGTGCCCTGAAGCCTCTTCTTTCCCTTTGTGAGGCTGCGGCTGCCAGGAATGATCAGACAGGAAGAGAAGGGATGAGCAGAAGCTTGGAGAGAGCATTGAACTAGATGGAAACTGATAATGATAATAGTGGATTTCACTGAGTACATACTGAAGAGAGATTATGTTTCAGTCAAAAGAGGGTAAAAAACATAGAGGATTGGTCTGACTTCTCTAAATTGTCCTGTTGTCAGGAAAATATGGGGGCTAGTCAAAGGAATATGGACACAGGTATAAAAATAGAATGAGATTCATATTTACACATCACTGTTTTGTGACTTTCCAATTCATACCTGCTGTATAGAAAGTTTTAGAATGAGTATTCATTTAAATTCAGTGTTATCTTTCAAAGATCATATATAAGCATGGCACGTGTTTGCCATATCTATTTATGCCACATGGGTTGATTTAATCCTGCCTAGGGGGTGGGCTGGCTCAGTCAGTAGAGCATGCAACTCTTGGTCTCAGGGTTGTGAGTTTGAGACCCACACTAGGTGTAGAGATTACTTAAAATACTTAAAAATAAAATCTTTTTAAAAAAATCCTGCCTGAATTCAGCCTTGCTCTACTGATTTTGACAACCATCCCAATGGAGAGAAGAGCAGAGATGATTGAAGGGGGGTTAGGGAAAAAAGAAAAAGATGGAGTGGTCATTAGTAATTTTGTCTTAACACTACTGGCTTCTGTGTTTTCTTTGGGGGATGGAGGGACAGAAGGAGAGGAAGAAAGAACCTCAAGCAGGCTCCATGCCTAGTGCAGAGCCCAACGCAGGACTCAATCTCACAACCCTGACCTGAGATCATGATCTGAGCTGAAATTAAGAGTTGGATGCTTAACCACTGAGCCACCCAGGTGCCCCCTGGCTTCTGCTTCTTAGAGGGACAATTTGACCAAGGATGTATTGAGCATGTTATTTTTTCAGGAGAGGCAATATATATATCCACAGTGACCAACACACAGGTGGTACCCAGGAAATGGTTATTACCTTTGTTATCTGCAGATGCATTCTTTCATTGTCTCATCCCTACTAAGAGATTGTCTCTTAAAATGCCTCAGTGGATTTCATACCTCAGTTTCTGGAAGAAGTTGGGTACCAAGGGTGGCCAGGAGACCTTCCAGTGTGCAGAGCATTTCTCTGGGCATCTAGGCAGATACCTCATGCTTCTGACTCATTGTCTGTGTTTGGGGATGGCCAGTAGCTCTGCCTGCATTTTTCCCCCAGGAAATTCCTAAGGGAATATACCATACCTATGTGCTCGTGTATAGTAGTAACAGAGCACTTTACTTTTTTAGCATTTTCACTCCCAAGGCTTTTTTCTGCTTCGTTGGCTTTTGGTTCCTTATTTCAGAACTCCTGTAACAAGTAGCGAGTAACCCTGGCTAGTTAATGGCTGGCTTTATGTTCCACAGATAATCTACTTTGGGCAGATCACTTGACTTTCCTTAAAGTCCAGGTGGAAAGAGTTCAGGGGTT
Organism: Mirounga leonina; assembly: GCF_011800145.1. Lineage (NCBI taxonomy): Eukaryota > Metazoa > Chordata > Mammalia > Carnivora > Phocidae > Mirounga > Mirounga leonina. The sequence goes on from NW_023270889.1 coordinate 2,032,356, forward strand.
TTGAATTTAAATTTTGTTCACAGGGATGTATACTCTGAGCATTTTTAGCAGTGGAGATATACTATGAAATTAAATGAAAGCTGCCCCTACTGACTTTAGAGTCCACATTCTTGCCTCTGTGCCAAACTGTCTCAGAGGTGTCCTTGGCCAAAGAAATAACACACATTTGTTGAAAGAAGGGTATCTGTTAACTCAAGCAGTCTACCTTTCAGTTATCAAAAAAAAAAAAAAAAAAAACCACACACAGAGAAGGGATCCTTCAGAAAGTAGGAGTCAGCTAGGTGAAGAATGATTCAGAACATCACCCTAGGCAGAGGAAACTTCATGTGCAAGGGCCCTGGGGTAGTTCAAGGAAACACGATACCCAAAGGACTAAAAGAAGGCCACTATGATTGGAATGAAAGGGCAAAGAGCATCTGGACAATACCACTCACTTGTGACATGAAGGACTTTCAAATTACTACTAAGGTAAGAATTCAGTAATTCGGGTTACTGGAGGTAGTTTTGTTTTTTTTTAATTTATTCATGAGAGTCAGAGAGAGAGATAGAGAGAGGCAGCGGCAGAGGGAGAAGCAGGCTCCCTGCCTAGCAGGGAGCCCAATGTGGAACTCAATCCCAGGACACTGGGATCGTGACCTGAGCCGAAGGCAGACGCTTAACCATCTGAGCCACCCAGGCATCCCAAAACCAGAGCCACGGCACCCGGCATTCCCGGGCAGTCTCCCATCCAAGTCCTGACCGGGCCCGACCCTACTTAGCTTCCGAGACCAGACGAGATGCACTGCCATCAGGCTGCCTGGGCCATAGATGGAGATAGTTTTGATTGAATGACTGACATGTATGACTTAGAGGATATTTCTGGAGTGGTGTCTGAAAACCACATAACAATAACTAGTTAACAGTTATCCCATGCCTACTTTGTGCTACATACTGTATTAAGTACTTTCTATTGATTATCCCATTTGTATCCCACAACATTGCAAGCATTAGAGCCCCCAGATAACAGCTCTATTCACTGCATTTTTAGAGATGAGGGAACCAAGGCATAGATAGGTTAAGTAACTTGCGTCAAATCATGCAACTGACGATGATAGAGCCCAGGTAGAACTGAGTTTTCTCTGTTCCTCATTCTGAGCTTTGTCACTATGTTCTTTGTAAATATTCTCCTAAGACTGTGGTTTTCCATTCACAATTGGGGGGAGGACATAAAGAAACTAAAATTTTCCTAGAGTAGATGTCCAAAGTGAGCAAGATGATCAATCCATGAGGTATGGGGAGAAAAATATTTGAGATTCTATTTTTTAATTTAGTTTCTTTTTGTCTGTTTTATAATGTATATGACATGTTGGGACAGTTGTACATATACATGATTTATAAAGAAGTTAATAGATATATATGGGGGATAAATGTCCATTTTCTTTTTTCTTTTTCTTTCTTTTTTTTTACTGATAAGGATGAGTAATGAAAATGTTTAGAAAGCAGTGGTCTAGAGAAAATCATCAAAGCTGGCCAGGAACAGAAGACAGTTTGAATGGAAGAAGACAAAAGAGAGATACGTCATGGCTGAGAGGCGGGGGAAGGGGTTTGCTCTAAAGGATAGAAGTGGAATCACAGATAAAGCCAATTGGAGGCAGATCTCAGCTCCACAAAGACAAAACTTTCTAACCTTTGGAAGTGGCTTAAAAAAAATGGTACAAGCTCTGTGACCCAATGAGATCTTGGACTGAAGAGATTCGTTTGGAGCCTGGACAACTGTGGATCTGGGCCACTATGCTGAACATTTCTGCATGGCTAGGAGATCGGACTGCACAATTTTTCAAGCTTTCCCAACTCTCAAAGTCTATAGGTTCCATGATTTTTAGAGGACACACTGCAGATGGTGTAATAGATGATTTTAATTCCTTAAGCATGGCAGGTGCATCTCAGAAACTGTTCGGTGCCCACTCTTGCCTGAAGGCCCTTGTGTAGCTCTGCAGAGATGCTCTCTCCCATTACCCCCATGGCTAATTTCTTTGCCTTTTCCCAGTGTTTTCAGTGAGGACTGCCCCGATACACTATTTATAATTGCACCCTACTAGCACTCCCAACTCTACTTCCTTTGCTCTACTTTCTTTTTTTTATTGCACTTATCACCCCATAATGTGTTGTGTAATTCACTTTGTTAATTCATTACTTGTTTATTATCTCTCTCCCTCTGCCAGCTTTTGGGGTCAAGGATTCTTGCCTCTTTGGCATCCAAGCACCTAGCACAGCTCCTGACATGTTGTAGGCAGTCACTAAATATTTGTTGACTAAATAAATAGTGGAACAGGGGTGGGCAGTCTGAGCTCAGGCTCTTCTGGGACCTGGCTGAGCAATTTGGGGCAAATCAGTTACTCAATCCAGATCCCTGTTTCCTCCGGGAGTCCATACACCTCTATGAATAACTGTGTGATTTTAAAATTCAGTTGGGTAATTTGTTGTTTGCCTCTTAAGAATATACTAAGTAATTCCAAATGAACACCAATACAAATATAAGAAAATATGCCAATTATCCCTTTTGAACCACAGTTTGTTCTTTATTTAGCTCAGCTGCTAACTTGAGCCTTTCACACTCAGATTCTTTGTTGTTCTGAGAGCAATTTATTATTGGAAACACCATGAAAGATAAATCTAGTGACCAGCACATGTTTACCACACTTCCTCTAACCTTCATGCTGGGGATTTTCCACTGCTAAGTTATTGCTTAGGGGAAAATTTTAGAGGAGCAGGAAAAAACACTGATGGTCTGCTCCTTTTACTGGTATAATTTACCTTGATTGGCCTCTCTAAGCACCAGGGGATATATCAGCTAGTACTGATTGTTTGATGGCATTTTTTTTCCAAATCCACACACATTTTGTGAGATTTGCTATTGTTTTCTGACGTGCCTTGATGGCTCCACATGAGCATGAGGGAAGCATTTTATATGCGCTCTATGAAAGTAATAGCTATGAGATAATCCTATCTAATAAATATACTGCATTTAGTGAAATGCAAACATATTTGATAAACTGAAGTAGTATTTTCCCATAGAATAAAAAGCCTCAAGAATCTAGAAAAATAAGGGCAAAACTATTCCAAAGGAAACAGAGGGAGGCACATGTAAAGTTAAGAGCAGGAATCACTAAGATTGAAAACAGAAAATCAATGAATCAAAAAGTTGGTGCTTGGAAAAGATCAATAAAATTGACCAACTCTGGCAAGACTGACAAAGAAAAAGCAAAGACAAATTACTAATATAAAAAAATGTAGGTTTTACCACTACCAATCCTGCAGACATCAAGAGAATAATAAGGGAATACTGTGAACAAATCTACACGTGAATTTGACAACTTAGAAGAAAAGCACCGATTTCTCAAAAAGCACAAATTGCCATAACACATTCAACATGAAAGATATAATTTGAATAATCCTATAACTATTAAGGATATCAAATTCATAATTTCAAAAATCCAACAACAAAAAATCTCCAGGTCCAGATGGTTTCACTGGAGAATTCTACCAAATATTTAATAATGAATTAATAACAATCCTACATAATCTCTTCCAGAAAATAGTAGAAGAAAAAGAAACACCTCCCCAGTGTTCAGAGTTAATTAAGGTCTGAAATTGGCTAATATTTGGATTATTTAGATGTTCACATCCTGTCTTTCCTTAGAAACTGGCAATAAGATTTTTCTCCTTAGGTTGTCTGACATTCATAGGAGGTTCTTGATAACTCTCTGTTGAGGAATTTTCCCAACACTTTGACCATCTAGACATAATTACAGGAGAAGTGGAATCAAGGTCTTCTCTCTGGGTTGCATGACACTCTGGTTTACTTATTCTCAAGCATACTAGGATTGCTTTTGTTGATATCATCCTGAGATGCAGTTTTTAAAAAATGCTAATACAAAATAGCTAGTTTAACTGAACTTCCAGATAAGACTCTCTATTTGAAAATTCTTTGGCCTATATAAATGCTCCAATTGTAGCTCACAATGGTGTCAGTTATTTATTTCTGTAAAACAAACCTCCCCAAACTTAATGGCTTAAAACAACAATGGTTTATTATTTCTCATGATTTGTGGGTTGACAAACAGTTTTTCTTCTGGTCTTATGTTGGGTCAGTCCTGTAACTGCATTCAGATGGCAGCCAGGCTGGGGCTATGAACTGTCATGTGTTCATTCTCCTCCATGTGTTCCCTCCAGATGGTAGCTTGGGCTTCTCACAGCATGGTAGTCTTAAGGCAGCATTCCAAGATGACTTCATTACATGCCTGGTACTTTGGTGGAGATGGCTGGACTAGCTGGGGGCTGGCCATGCGGTCTCTTCAGCAAGGTAACTGGACTTTCCGACGTGAAGTCTCAAGACACTAATAAAGCAAACACTCCCCATTTTTAAAGTGTAGCCTAGCCTAAAGTAGACTAGCATCACTTCCACCACATTATGTTGATCAAAGCAATTCACAATACCAAGCCAGATTCAAGGAAAGGGAAAATAAACTCCATCTCTTGATGTTGAAGGAAAGTAGAGAATTTGTGGCTATCTTTAATAACCTCTAAATTATTTATATTCTTCCCATAAGCAAAATACACTTATACCTTCCCAAGACCTACAATATTCTCATTCCATTATGGCATTAGGCTCAGACTTGAGATTCAGGGTTTTGTCATCTAAATTAAGCCCAGATATGAATGAGCCACCTAAGGTGCAGTCCCCTGAACGTAGACAATCGATGTGGCTCCCATCTATGCAGAGATTTGTGAATTAAAAAGACAAGTTATCCACCTTCCCAAACATTCAACATACAAAAGTGAATAACAATAATGGACACTCCCATTCAAAAAGGGAGAGAAGGGGAGCACATAGCTTCCCTGTTTCACAGAAATTTTGAAATCCACCTGGGCACAAGTTGTCAGGGTCTCCTACTGCAGTTCAGGGACTGTTCCTTGATTAGGGTCTAGTTCTGCTCTCTCAGAGTCTTTTTGCAGCCCACTGTTCTTGGTGGCTCTTGTTTCTATCCTCTGCATCTGGCTCTCTCACCTGAGAACTTTCTTTTCTATAAGACAGAGTCAAGTTTACAACTGAGTTGCTTTCTTTGCCTAGTTCTGTCTATATAAATTTTGGAGTCTAGAATCTCATTTTATTTTGTATTGCCCTATCCCTTTTAGTCTAATCTGGTGATACTTTTGTCAATACAATTCCCTCTAAATTTTGTATGTTTTCTATGCATCATATTACAAATTCACTTCATTAAATAAAATTCACACCCATAAAATTCTTCAAGTTAGGCCCCTTTTTCCTTTAGACTGCAAATCAGGGTGCCATGGAGCAATGCTCTTAAGATTCTTACATCTTTCTGAGGTCTTAGCAAAGGGTCACACAAGCACAAATCAAGGTCACCTTGATTTGATCTTTACTTGGGTCCAGGTTTTACTGTCAGCATTCTGGATTTGACCTTTACCCTGAGTCCATTTCTAACTTTGAAAATCTTTTTGACACATGGAAAGGCTAGAAATTTTCCAACCTACTAAGTCCAGAGCTGGAAACATTTCCCCTAAATTGTTTTAAAAAGGAATAGTTTCTTCTTTGGCTCATTTCTGTCTTCCCATACTTTATCATAAGTGGCAAGAAGAAGTCAACTTTCACTTTCAACATTTTGCCTGGAAATCTCCTTAGCCAGATCCATAAATTCACTGATGACTTTTCTATCTTCTATGTTATCAGAGACAACAGTGTTGACAAACAACTCAGCACTATGTAATATGAGTGCTGTTTTCTCCAGTTTCCAGTAGCAAGTACTTCACTACTTTTCAAACCTCCACTACCAGTCTCCTTACCACCCTTCCAGTTTCTACCTACTACCTGGTCCAAAACCAATGCCACATGTTTTAGGTTTTCTATGGCTATACCTTATTTCCAGCCACCAACTTCTGTATCAGTTATATATTGCTGTGTACCAAACAATCCTAAATCTTAGTGACTTAAAACAAAAACTTTATATTATTTCTCATGATTCTATGGGTTAATTGAATGATTCTTTCACTGGTCTCACTAGTGCAGTCATGAGACTATCTGGTACCCGAGCTGGGGCTGTCGGCCAGGATGCCTTAGTTCTCCACGTGGTTTCTCCATATGGCAAATGTGGACTTCTTCACATAACAGTCTCAAGGCTACATTTCAAGATGGCTTTGTTCATATATCTAGCACTTTGTTCAGATGGCTGGAACGCCCAGGCATCTCTCTCTTTATGTATTGTCTCCAGCTGGACCACTTTATGTGATGCCTGAAGGCTTCAAGAGAACAAGAAAGAAGCTGCCAAGTTTCTTAAAGACTATGGCTTACAACTAGCATAGTATCACATCTGCTGCATTCCTTGGTCAAAGTTTATAAGGCTGACCCAGATATAAAGGGAGAGGAAAATAGATGCCATCTTTTGATGGGAGGAGTGGCTAGAATTTGTAGTCATCTTTAACACACCAAAATGACAATGACCTCAAGATAGTATTAGACCCTCCAGTGTTTTTTGATTCTTAGATTTTGCTTTATATCATACATTATACCTTCCACAGAAGACTTACAGTTCTTTGAGAGTAAGAACTTAGGAAGAATAATTTATACATCTCTCTAAGCCTCTTACATAGAGTATGCCACATAATAGGCACTCCAGAATGATTTCTGGATAAATGCTGGCTAAATGAGCTATTCAGTCTGACTTTTGTAATGTATATATTATTTTATTCTAATATCATGTAGAATTGGTTTCTATTGGTAAACTTGTCAACATTCATTAACTAAAATATTTGATTAACCAACAGCAGAGTATTACCTAACTATTGGTTTGATAGCAGTTTTACTATAGATACTATCTTCTTTAGTAGAATGGAACCTCCCATAAATAGTCTTCCACTAGGGCAGTGGTTCATAGCCCTCACTGCATAATAGAATCTGGGGTGCTTTAAAAAATATATCATGCCAGAGATCTACTCCCTAATTAAATCAGGACTTCTAAATGTATTAGGATTTGTTCATAGGTGAATCTCATATGTAGCCAGTGTCATGAGCCACTTTTCCAGGGCTAATGCTTTTAAACCACGTGGCATTCTAAGGAGATAACTTTGCCCCATCTCACTCAGCTTCAACCATAGTACTCTAGTTATGAGAAGAAGCTGATGCTAAGATAAAGCTTGGAAACACTAGTATGTTGTGATAACCTAGGACTCTTGGCTTTGTGAAGTAGAACAAATAATCATTGAAATATTTTTCTTGGCATATTATGGCTGATCTATATGAACAACTTAGAGGCTGTGATTGTTAATAAAAGGCAAGGTCTGCCTGCCAACCCTTCCAGGGTGTTTCTCTGTGCAAAGCCTGCTGACCACATGGCAGATCTGAGGCACACTGATCATCTTCTCTGTTTACCTAAAGGCTACGTAGGACCTAGTGTCTGTGTATAGCACATCAAGAGGCTCCCTTGCCTCTATGGTGGGTGCTTTTCAGGGCTCACTGTGCTAATCCCCAAAGCTCACTTTTCAAAGGAAGAGATGCCAACTCATTTTTCTTGAACTCCATAGACTTAATTCTTATAGGCCTATACTTTAGAGAAGGGCAAGAAAAACTGCTATGGAGAAAATGTTCAAACGCATTATTTCTCTAAGGACTAAACAATGTTTATAATAACCAGAGAAGAATCGGGTTAAGAATGCTCTGTTACTTGGGTACTTCCTCAGATCGAAAGGTCAGGTATGATTGTGTCCCATCCTTGTAGTCAGGGAGGTCAGTTCCAGAGATAAACCTTTACAATTTAGCAAGCCAGATTCTTTAGGAATAAAAGCTGATTAACAATGTCTACATGGGTCTTCATTTTAGTATCCTTCCAAGTAATGGCTGGTCCCATGCACATTTCCTCTCCTCCTTGTCACTTCTCAGTCTCTTTCGATCTGTGTTATGCTCACCCTATTCCACTCAAACTTCTCCGGCAAATGTTGTTAAATCAATGTACAGTTTATGATCCTTAGCTGGCTGTACTTCCCAGCTGTGTTTAAACAGGCATCTCGTCTCTAAATTCTTTACTCCCTTGACTTCTCTTGCAACACACTGCTGGTTCCTTTTGAACATTCATTTTTCTATCCCTTTAATAGATTCCTCATCTTCTGTCCTGACCTTAAACTTTAGGGTACTCAAGTGTTCATGCTTGGCCCCTATTCTTCTCATACTACATTGTCCAGGGATTTCATTCATGCTCTTTAACAATTATTAACTCTTGATGATTCCTAAATCTTTTTGGGCTCAAATGTTACATACTCTTGTACTCAACAAATATTTTCTGAAACACAAACACAGTGCCAATGTGGACTGGTCTGAAAAGGCAACATCTCCACCACAATTCCTTATGTTGATTTCTGACCATCACTCTATGTGCTTTCTTTCCTCAGATATTTTTATTTCAGAAGCACTGAGGTCTTTCCATGCCTCTCCCTTCTTTTCTTGCCCCTGAACTTTAATCATCTTACATCTTAGTGTTGTAAAGAAGTAAATCTCTAGGAGAGAGATTTACAATAAGATTTCCTAGTCCACTTTCTGGGCAATTAGATGTGCTCTGTAGGGGGTATCATCTGAGTGCCTCCTTCTTAAGATTATGTCCAAATTTTTCTTTCTTTCCTTTTTTTTTCTTGTAAAAAGATGTGTTAAGAAGACATTTTCCCTTTTTATTCTGTACTTCTGTATTCACATTGTCACATGTTCGCCACATCTTACTTATTTAAGGAAATGACCTTTCATCCTGGACTTTAATCAACATTTTGGTACATCTTCCTTGTTCCGTGTTAACCCAGGGTGCTTAGAGAAAGGACAGTGAAGTACATCACAGGTCTTGGCAGTTTACTACCTAGCACTGTTTCATATGGTGATTAATGGCCCCTAGAGGACCCGATTACAGAAACATTTTGTCTCTTTCCTCTTGCACAGAACTAAATGACATTTATGGGATATCTTGAGAAGCTAATTGATATGAAACACACTCATATGTTCGATATCTTTTCTGATTTAGACACGTAGGTAGAGTTTTACCTTTACCGCACATTAGAGACACTCCTGACCTGTGGGTGTCAGCTCATTTCTGGTTATTTAAGATTATCCTTGACTTTGACAAGGTTGGTATTATAATATTTTGAGGTGGTACTCTGTAAAGCAGTATCCAGGTCTGCCTTAATTACTGTTCTATCCCCAGTATGTAGCACATCGTAGATGCTCACTGAAGATTTGTTTTTTAAAAAATCTGTGAATGACTGTATCTTTACACCTCTCAGTTAATAACCTAGGTCCCTCTTGCTAATGAAGACTGAGGCAGAAGTGACACATTCCTCAGGTCACCAGGCTTATGGGTTTGGGAATGCATCTTGACACCAGACAAATTTTGAATATTATAGAGAAAGATTAGCTGCTCAGATCTTGAGCTGTTGTGCCAAAGGTCACTTAGTCCCTGCCCTTTCAAGGAAGAGCCTGGCCACTTGCTGAGCACGACCCCCTGGGCTGGCTGCATAATAAATTTACCTTAGCATTTTGTTATCCTGTAGGTCATTAAAGAGGAGTTAGTCAAGAATAGATCTTAAAGGCCTTTTAATGGGAACAGGAATTAGGGAAATAAGGAATCTAATTTGAAGTATGCTTATGAAAATTTCCCATAGAAAGGTGAGTTTCGGGCACCTGGGTGGCTCAGTTGGTTAAGCGACTGCCTTCGGCTCAGGTCATGATCCTGGAGCCCCAGGATCGAGTCCCTCATCGGGCTCCCTGCTCAGCAGGGAGTCTGCTTCTCCCTCTGACCCTCCCCCCTCTCATGCTCTCTCTACCTCAGTCTCTCTCAAATGAATAAATAAAATCTTAAAAAAAAAAAAAAAGAAAGGTGAGTTTCAGGAGTGGCCTGAAACACTGACACATCATGGCAGGCATCTTGTCCAGTCTTTACAGATTACTCTGTAAAAATTCTCAGATGGCTAAACTCAGTTAGCTTCCACAGCTATAAAATTTCAAAGACCCTGATGAGCAAACCAGGGCCTTTTCTCAGAGAGGAATCAATACCACTGCATTTGAATCACAAGGAACCCAGACAGCTGATCTTTCCAAATTTTTGTTTGCATCAACAATACTCTTCAACACCTGTGAGACTCTGTTTTTATATTCAAATGCTCAAAACCTACACACTCTATACCAGCATTTTCCAATGGAACTTTCTGTGGTAATGGAAATGTTCTATATCTGTGCTGTTCAGAACAGTAGCCACTTACTACATGTAACTACTAAGCTCTTGAAATATGGCTAGTGAGGAACTGAGTTTTAAGTTGAATTTAATTTTGATTAATTTAAATTTGAATATTCACATGACATTGACGGCTACTATATTGGACAGCATGGCTCTATACAATTGAGATACTATATACGAATACAGAGGAGAGTACATGAAATACATATTCTAAAATTATAAAAGTAACAAAATCTCAATAAATAAAAAGTTTTAAATGGACATATGTGGGGGAAAACCCTAAAAACACTCATATCTTAATATCTAAATATAAGTATTGTTAACATAGTGGCATATGATACTCTTTCTATTATTTCTCTTCAGTTTTATGTAAGAAGGGAAAATAGTGCAGGGTAGTCAATATATAGTTAGAATGGTGAAGAGAATAGTATGAAAATTGCAGATGAACCTGGTTTTAACTGATTATGATAGCTATGCCAGGAACTCTCTTCTGCATAGACAACGGGCCAGCTGGCTGCCTCTGTGGAGTGAATGACCCTCCTGTGCACACATAAATTTCTTCCCCATAAGCTATTTATAATGTCCTACATTCCCACAGTATTTAGAAGGATGCATGTCTGTTAAAGGCTATATATTATACACAGTACATTATGACATTCCCGCCTTTAGCATCCTAGTGGGGCATTGTCTAGACTGTCAGACCTGGGCTTGGGGTGTATAAGGCAGCCTGGGCAGCTAACAGGCAGTATTTAGCCACTAGGACAAGCAAAGAGAGCACTAAAGAGAAGAGGGTGGACAAAAGAGAGATGGAGAACACCATCTTTATATTTTATTCTAGGACAGGGTCATATATACTAAAGACGTTCATTCATTCATTCAACAGGTAATTTGTAAGTAAGTACCTATTCTATGTCAGGGTCTTTCAGAGGAATATGGATATATTGGAACAAAGAGAGTCATATTCACTTCCTCATGGATTGAGAAGTCTAACACAGAAACAGAAATTAAGCAGTGGAATACATTTTTAAAAAAATATTCAATTACAAGTTGAGAAAAGTGCTATGAGGGAAACATGACATGCAGGAGAAGAGGTCCTCCATGGATAAGAATAGAGAAGGATCTTTAGAATGGTTGAAAAAAGGACCTTTATAGTTAGATATAGGAAGGTTGGGAAGGAGCTGGTTCTGTGAAGTGTGTGTGTGTATGTGTGCATGTGTTCACCATGCTGAAGAAACATTTGCAGAGGCCTGGTAGCGCAGAGCTTGGAATATAGTGAATGAAGAAAAGATGGCTTGACCTGACATTAAAGAAGTCATCAGGGGGCAGATCACGTAGGTCACATAAGGGCTTCAGCATTTATTCTAATGGAAACAGAGATACTGAAGAGCTGTAATTAGGAGGGTGACACGACCATCAGCCCTTATTTTAGGTGAAGCACCATTCTAATTGCTGAGGATATAGCCTGGAACAAAACCATCAAGAATTCTTGTCCTTATGGAGCTTATGTTCTAGTGGGAATTGAAATAAAAGTAAAGTTGAGTTTGGAGAAATTGTTGAGATTTCAGCGATGTCCTTTGAGATGACTAAAGACACTCCCCGAGGCACATGTAGCCTGACAGGTAGGACTCTACCTGCGAGCCAAGCCCCGCACTGTATCTGTCTACCGGTTCAGGGAAAGACTTTTCACCTGCATCTGCAGCTCCGCCTTGTCGGGAATGCTTCCTTTGCAAACCATTACCATGGTTCCTGACCTCATAAGCACAGAGCTCCCTCCAGGCAAATCAACTATCTTTTGGTTTAATGGTATCTGAGGGCATAGTTCAGGTCTTGTCACTCATTTATAACCTAATTCAGATTAGTATGGGCTGAAAATGTCAAGCTAGCCAAAACTTAACTGTAAGCTAGTGGCAGTTAAATAATGAATACTTCCTGGAGGAATTTCATCTGTTGCTTAGGCTGCAAAAGAGACACAGCCAAAATCTAACCAGTCTTCTTTTTTTTTTTTTTTTTATGTTATATCACCATACATTACATCATTAGTTTTTGATGTAGTGTTCCATGATTCATTGTTTGCGTATAACACCCAGTGCTCCATTCAGTACGTGCCCTCTTTAATACCCATCACCAGACTAACCCGTCCCCCCCACCCCCTCCCCTCTAGAACCCTCAGTTGAAATCTAACCAGTCTTAAAATGACTTTCAACTGATTTCTTGTAGAGAAGCCTCAGAAATTCACTGGGGCTATGTCCAGCTCTGCCACAGACCAGAAGCTCATCCTTATCCTCATGACTGGCCATCACCACTCCTGGAAACACAGCACAAAATCCTAGTAAACTGAGCATAACCTTCCAAGGAAAAGGACAGATGGCCAGTTCATGTCCCTTTTTAGATGCAATTTCTGGACCCAGGGAAATGATGTGAAGTTTTCTCTTGAGCACTCCCCATCATTTGGCTATGACCTTGAATACAAATTTAAGGGGATGCCAAAAAACCTTGAAATCTAGATATATAATACTTTAATACACTATTTTCAAACTCAAAATTAATGCAAAAAAAAATCCATGATGGACAGAATATCATAATTTTAACTAAGGACAGTATCTGTTGGGGTGACTGCCCTAAGCTGGGCTTCAGCAGACCTGGGCCCTTCTCTAGCTGTGCAGCACCCAGTGAGTTACTTTACTTCTCTGTTCTCAATTTGCAGAGGAAACAAACTGAAACCAGAGAGGTACTCATTCTTTCAAGGAGCTATTCATTAAGACAGATTCACTTGGGGAAGGGAATTCATGCTCAATATCAATAATTTTTAAAATGCTGCCCAGAAATTCTAGTGTGCCATGGGGCTGAATGGAACCAGGCCAGGGATTGCCCTGGCTGGCCTGATAAATGAATTGCAACTAAAGTATAAGATGCTAAGAGTGGATTCCTATATTCCTCCTGCCACATGTTGTTAGCTCTCTGGCAGTCATACTCTCAGTTTAGGGCAGTATGACAACAGGGCAGGGAAGGATGTGGAAGGATGGAGCAATCTTCCTGGAGCTCCTACTCCCTCCCCATCATCATGCTAGGTACTTACCATTTGGTTTAATCCACCCCCCACCCCATCAGAGGAAGTCAGGACAATCACCTCCATTGCAGAGACGGGGAAACTAATATATTTACATAGGGAAGCCTTTCATGAAAACCCTCAACTAGTCTCACAAAGCAGATTCATCCAATGGGGCATCGGACCTGCTCATTTCACAGACCCTCCAAAACTGCCCACTGAAATTCAGTTTTCATTCAAATAATTGGAGAGCCCCCACATTCCCCAGCAGCTTGAAGGTGAATGGAGCAGAATTCAGCATAACAGAGGTTTAACAGTCTCTGGGGTCTGCTGAGGATGGGTTGTTTCTGGACAGAGATGGCACAAGAAGGTCTGTTGGGGGGTAAATGGCTCTAGCCCAGATCATCCCCCTGAGAAAAGATTTCCCATTCTCTCTCTCCCCATCTCCATCTCATTTTCCCCATAGTTAACATGTTTTGAGTTCTAACTCTGTGCCAAGTACTGTCCATCCTTTGTATAATATGTTATTTTTAATCTTCATGACAACCCTAAGTGGTAGGAATGATTGACTTGGTGATGTCAAGTAACTACGGGGCTGCTCACCAGCTGGTAAGGAGCAGAGTTAGGATTCAAAGGTGTTCTTACCTGAGAACCTGCATTCTGATATATCGTATATATGCATACCCAAATATCTCTTCAGTGAGGAGCAGCTAAAAATGAAAAATGGTGGGCTGGTACAATCTTTTTAGTCAGCTGTTCAGAGTGTAGCCCAGTGGGTATCACTGAAGACCTAATAGTTTCCCATTTGTAGATAACACAAAATTTCCACCATCTGGGTATTTTCCATTTAAGGAGACAGCATGTTTTACCTGGGTCAAGTGGTAGTTTACTCACAGCCCAAGGAAACGCTAGAAATTGAGAACTCTCTATAGTTTGTCTGACCTCAGTCCATAATTATGGAAGCTTACTTCTGAGCATACCAGTAACTTTCCACTCCAGGCTAGATTGGAAATATCCCCCACCTCCCAAAACCCAGTGTACATTATTCTTACAGCATCAGTCAGAACATACAAAATGACAAAAATGTCAGTAGTCAGAGCTTTTTCTTCCCTCATATTTAACTCAAGTGTACCCTTTACCTTTTGGCCCCATTTTCTAAAAAAAATAAATTAAATTAAAACAAAAATAAAAAATTGGTACTCAGAAAAGATGCTTGAGGTCAAGGATCGTATCTGACTCACTTTTGTATCTCCAGCACCGAATACAGTACCTGACACAATGTAAGCACCCAGGAAGTATTTGACGAATGAATGAAAGCTACTCTGAATGTGAAGAAGGTGCTACTGAACCACCATTGATAGCATATAAGCAGAGACATTTTTTCTAGAAGTGCAGATGGACTTTCAGTAAGCCACAATGCACATCATCCTCTGCCTTGCTTCCTCTGGTTTTTCAAAACTGTTTCCCTGCAGCTGGATTTACTGACACATCCCCATTGTGGTCACAGGATTAACCCGCCCCACTAAGTCTGGAGTTAGTTAATCAAGTTGGGGACAGGAAGTGTATCAGTGGCTTAGGTGTCCACCACCTACAGGGGCTTAAGAATAGGACAAGTTCCCAAAGTTGGATTCTGAGTGCTCAGCAATCTCTGCTGGGTTCACCTCAACCCTCAGAGTCTGCTGAGGCATCTCATCAAATCCTCCCAACAACCCAGTAAGCCAGATATGTGTGTCTGTTAGGACTGGGTCCATCTGCATAAAACAGAGCTCAACTACAGTAGATTAGCCAAACAAGAGTTCATTTTTCTCACATGACAAGAAGCTGCAGTACCATTTTCAGGGCTGTCCTGTGGCTCTCAGTGCCATCAGGGTCTCAGGCTTCCTTCAGCTTCCAGCCCCGCCCAGCTTAGCTTCTGGCTTTGGACTTCCCACTCACCAGATGGCTGTTTCTCTTTCAGTGTCCTGTCTGAATCTCAGGCAGAAAAAAGGGGCAAGGGTGAAGGGCAAATGCATGTGCCTGCTACATCAACCCTTTCCACAGGTTTTCCCACAGCTCCTCCCAGGGATTTCTGCTTATATCTTAGCAAACACAACTGGGACTCTGGGGATATTAGTGTTTCTAATTGATTACATTGTTTCTGAAACAAAATTGGGGTCCTCTTTGTAATGATAAAGAGGAGACAAGTCTGGCAGTTACTAGTGTCTTGTGCAACATGGCAGTATTTGGTGCTCCAGGGAAGAGCCCTGGGGGCCCATGCATTTGAGGGTCACCATTGGGTGACCCAGTCCACAGCATCAGGCTTCCATTGTTTCCCCTCTTATCACCCATCCTCCCTCATACCTCAGTCTCCCTCCTAACTAGATCTTGACCTGAAGCCTCACCACTTCCCAGCATCCCTCTTTCTCCCTCTCCTGCTTCTCCAACAGCCTGTCTCACCACTAGTAGGGTCCTTCTGTCTATTGACCAGATTTCCAATGCTGGTCACTGTGCTGCTTGGCCTCTGACATTAATCAGTGGATGGCAACATTGCCTGCAGCCCCCTAGTTACCAGGCTGGATCTCCTTAAACTTGAGACTGTCCAACTCATCTCTAATTCTGTCCAGGAGATGACCCAGAGCCTGTTCCTACAGTCAGGTTAGTTTCAGTGCCCAGAAAGCTGGGGAAAGAGGATCTAGTTTCCTTGGTAACAAGGTTTGCAAATGCCTTGCATTTGGCCCCTCTTGAGGCTGGATATACTCAGAGCGGAAGAGAAGCAGCTTTCATTCCCCCTTCAACATCAGCTGATGACTGAAGGTATGGAGGATGTGGTTCCCCAGCATGCAAAGATAACATCTCTAGGCAGCATCACAGGAGGTAGGATTTGAGGGAGCTAAGAGGCATAAAGCTATCATCTAGGCTGACTGTTGTGCTTTAACCATGTGAAAGTGAGGTCCAGAAAGGTGGAAGTAAATTTTCTAAAGGGGGAGGAGCTGCACCCACCCCTATAGGATCCCAGCCACACAGCCAAAGGGAAGTATGTCAGGGTGAGCTAGGAGTCTGAGACCTGCCAGTGGGATACGTTCTAGAACTCTCTCCCAGCCTCCTTTACCCACAAGCAAACCATCCAACTAATTACCACGAAGGCAGATGGAGGGGACCTCAGGTGGCTACAGGGAGAACTTTCTGTTCTAAATGAGGACAGCAGGGGTGCCTGGGTGGCTCAGTCATTAAGTGTCTGCCTTCGGCTCAGGTCATGATCCCAGGGTCCTGGGATCGAGCCCCGCATTGGGCTCCCTGCTCCACGGGAAGCCTGTTTCTCCCTCTCCCTCTCCCCTTGCTTGTGATCCTGCTCTCACTGTCTCTCTCTGTCAAATAAATAAATAAAATCTTAAAAAAAAAAAAAAGAAAAGAAAAGAAAATGCAAGCATTTAAAAATAAATAAATAAATAAATGAGGACAGCATTTTGGCAGACAGTTGGGAAGACAGGAGCTTTAGGAAAGGCAAGTGCTGAGTGGTTGAATGGAAAGAATTTTAGACACTAATAGTTACAGGCACAGGGGCACCTGGGTGGCTCAGTCAGTTAAATGTCTGCCTTTGGCTCAAGTCATGATCCCAGAGTTCTGGGATCGAGCCCCACATTGGGCTCCCTTCTCAGTGGGGAGTCTGCTTCTCCCACTCCCTCTGCCACTCCTCCTTACTCTTTCTCTCTCTCTCTCTCAAATAAATAAATAAAATCTTTTAAAAAATTGTTATAGGCGCAAATAGGGAAACAGGTCTAGAGCAATAGCGGAAATTGTTCAAAGATGTTGAGGGCTGCAGTAATGGAGGGAATAGTAATGGCAGCTAGTATTTGCTGAGCATCTACCATGGGGCAGGCACTATGCTGAATCTATTTACTTAATCATCACAACAGCCCTGTGAGTTTGGTACCAAAGCCCACAATCCCATATCTAAATTCCTTGAGGCCAAATGTGTTTCCAATTCTGAATTGTTCGTGTTTTAAGAAAAATAGTACAGTGCATGCATTGCATACTATGTAATGATTCCCAAGGGATCTGGGGCAGCACCCACTAAGCAAGCACATTGAGATTTCTGCAGCAAATGGGCTAGACAAAGACCATAAAAACCCTCATGTCAATCTTGCCACCAAATAAGTATGGGTGCCCCACTCATGAAAAAACTTTTAATTCCCAAGCTTTGAGGATTTTGGAGCTTTCAGATTGCATCATTATCCTCATTTTCCAGGGGGAAAACCCTGGCTTTAAAGAAAGTCTGGCTCCAGAGTTACTTGGTCCTGCTGTCTAGTGATAAGGCTCATCTATCATATTTTATGCTTCCTATATCACTATAATGTATGTAACCAGATCCAGTCCTCATAGAAATGCTAATGAGTGGAAGTAAACTCTGTTGCATCTCTTTTTTTTATTTTATTATGTTATGTTAGTCACCATACAATACATCATTAGTTTTTGATATAGTGATCCATGATTCATTGTTTTCATATAACACCCAGTGCTCCATGCAGTACGTGCCCTCCTTAATACCCATCACCAGGCTAACCCATCCCCCTACCCCCCTACCCTCTAAAACCCTGTTTGTTTCTCAGAGTCCATCGTCTCTCATGGTTCATCTCTCCCTCTGATTTCCCCCCATTCATTTTTCCCTTCCTTCTCCTAATGTCCTCCATGCTATTCCTTATGTTCCACAAATAAATGAAACCATATGATAATTGACTTTCTCTGCTTGACTTATTTCACTTAGCATAATCTCCTCCAGTCCCATCCATGTTGATGTAAAAGTTGGGTATTCATCCTTTCTGATGGCTGAGTAATATTCCATTGTATATATGGACCACATCTTGTTTATCTATTCATCTGTTGAAGGGCATCTCGGCTCTTTCCACAGTTTGGCTATTGTGGACATTGCTACTATGAACATTGGGGTGCATATGGCCCTTCTTTTCACTACATCTGTGTCTTTGCAGTAAATACCCAGGAGTGCATAGCGTAGCTATATTTTTAATTTTTGAGGAACCTCCACATTGTTTCCAAAGTGGCTGTACCAACTTGCATTCCTACCAACAGTGTAAGAGGGTTCCCCTTTCTCTACAACCTCTCCAACATTTGTTGTTTCTTGCCTTGTCGATTTTTGCCATTCTAACTGGTGTAAGGTGGTATCTCAATGTGGTTTTGATTTGAATTTCCCTGATAGCTAATGATGATGAACATTTTTTCATGTGTCTGTTATCCATTTGTATGTCTTCTTTGGAGAAGTGTCTGTTCATGTCTTCTGCCCATTTTTTGACTTGATTAAATAATCAAGTCATTATAGATGACTATAGATTATAGATCTTGGGTACCAGCCCTTTATCTGTAGTGTCACTTGCAAATATCTTCTCCCATTCTGTGGGTTGTCTCTTTGTTTTATTGACTGCTTCCTTTGCTGTGCAGAAGTTTTTATCTTGATGAAGTCCCAAAAGTTCATTTTTGCTTTTGTTTCACTAGCGTTTGGAGATGAATCTTGAAAGAAGTTGCTGTGGCCGATATCAAAAGAGGTTACTGCCTATGTTCTCCTCTAGGATTTTGATGGATTCCTGTCTCACATTGAGGTCTTTCATCCATTTTGAGTTTATCTTTGTGTATGGTGTTAGAGAATGGTCGAGGTTCATTCTTCTGTATATAGTTGTCCAATTTTCCCAGCACCATTTATTGAAGAGACTATCTTTTTTCCATTGCATCTCTTTAACAAATGGGGAAAATAAGGTTTGAAAAAGTGATGTCTTGCTCAAGGGTATAGAATGGAGGAATAGAGGCTGAAGTCAAGCCAAAAGTGAGGTCTGCAGACTTCTGACTCTCCTGACTCCTACTCCTGTGCCATTTGGGCACATTCCTTAGAAATTATTTGAAGGAAGAGTAATATGAAGAGAATGTTAATATTTGTGATGTTTTGAAAAATAGGTTTGAAGTGGCAGCAGAATTAGAGTAGAAACATGGAAGCCTTTGCTAACTTTTTGAACAAATTGTAGAAGACTCCTTATCTTCCCCAAATGCCACAGAGCAAGGTTCCAACTGGTCAAGTAAGGGGACATGACAGGGAGTGCATCTGTAGCCAGTCCACCCACCTCTCCCAGAACTAGAGCATTTTTTTTTGAGATGGAGATGATCCCTCCCGATATTAGGGTTATCTGAGGTCTCCTGCCTATCTCCAAGGACAGCAGAGAGAGAGGAAAAAAGAACAAAAAACAAAAAACAAGCAATGTCCTGAACCCTGGAGGGTTTGAGCAGGAGGTCTCTGCTGTCATGGCCCAGGGGCTCCAGACCAAATGTCAGAAAGCCACAGCCACAGGGCATCATGAGAAGGGTGGTCTTCAATATTCAGGAAGGGGACGGAGGAACAGTCTGCGAAGTCAGCCCCAAGAGCAAATAGATGAGGGACATAGAGGATGCTGCCTAGCTCTTTGTGCTCAGAATATGTGTAGCCCCTAGCATGGATAGGAAAACAGGTTGGGTTGGGGGTCATGGGGAAAGGCAGGTGGCCCTGGAGAATCCTGGGAAGGGTGGAGAGATGAAGGACATGGAAGAACTTCAGTACTTTCCCACCTTCTTGCATCATCACATCATGGAGCATTATTTCCAGCAGAAATCTCTGGAGATGTTTCCACTACTGGCTATAGCTATAGTTTTTCTAAGATGCCAAATTGACAGGTATTATTTAAGGGTCCCAAAAAGCCCCTCTGCCCTGACCTGCAAATATCTCAGTCAAATATCTCAGAGAAACTCCTTGGTACTAATGAATTCTCCAGAAGACACCCCATGCAAAGATTTTGCCAAAGATATGGCTATGCACATACCATCCATCTGTCTGGAATGTTCTCCTCAGACTTTTCTGTCAAATTTTCATGCATCTTTCAAGACATTCGTTAGGTCCATGCCTCTTTCCTAGATACTCAAATAGCTTTCTCATATACACTTCTATTAGAACTATTGTCCCTCTGTAAAATTGTTACATGTTTACAGATTGCGCCCCCCCCCCCCCACTGGATGGAGAGTATAATAATATAGCTCACTAAATGGGGCAGTGTATGTGAAATGCTTGGTATGAAGTAGGCACCAAGTAAATGTTAGCATTTTTTTTTCTCTTGCCTTCTGTCAGTTCTTACTAGGATTCACTTTTTTCCCCACCTGCTTCCTTATCACCACTATAATCCAT
This sequence comes from Mirounga leonina, assembly GCF_011800145.1. Classification (NCBI taxonomy): domain Eukaryota; kingdom Metazoa; phylum Chordata; class Mammalia; order Carnivora; family Phocidae; genus Mirounga; species Mirounga leonina. The sequence continues at coordinate 2,052,853 of NW_023270889.1, forward strand.
TCCTCAATCACTTTAAGAACCCCCTAACTGCCTTTCTAGTTACCAATGTCTTTCTTTTAATAGGTCTTATGGGCTTCTGACTAATGAACTTCCCTAAGATATCTCTGTCCTTGCATTTCTCCACTAGTCCTCGTGATTCCTAGGTTCCTAGTGATCTATTGCACCAGCCCCAAATACCTAGCAATGTATCCAGCAGTAACATAAAACTCTTACTAATCCTTTTCAGGGAATCTAATCCTTAGGCACCAAACATGCTGTGCTAATGACCAGTTCCAGGACCTCTGTTCTTATATCTCCTAACCCACAGTATTCTTTTCCACACCACCTTTCAAATCCTCCCTTCCAGGTTTAGATTAAGTTGGAAATCCTCCATAAATCAATTAAATTCTTTAATTAGTCAATTAATAAATGTGTATTGAGTCATGCAGTTGAGGGATGGGAATAAAAAGGAAAGTCTCTGGGCTCTCAGGAGCTGAAATCCTCGTGGAGGTTTGATGCTCACTCAGATCCAGTATCAACTTTTCGATAGAGATGCCAAGTGTAACCCATATTTGTTTGGCTCTCTCCATTACCTGATAATTTAGGACTCTACTTTCCTGGAAAGCTTCCCCTGAACATTTCTGAAAGTTGATAAAGGGTGTCTCACTTACGCTCATGAACAAGAACTTGGCAGCTTCTCTATCAGCTAGGGATGCTTCTGTCTGCAGGTAATAGAACACTTGACAGTGTCTTAAGCAACAAAAACACGAATGTTTCACAACTCTCAGAAATCTAGAGGTAGGCGGTCAGACACGAAGCTTAGTATGAGTTCAGAGAATGACTGATAAGTAGCAAAGTTGACTACACTTGGGCTATTGAGTCTGCTATTGGTCCTTAAATTCTCCCTGACTACTGAAAAGATATTTTCCAGTGACTGAGGTAGGGATGTACATATAAGAGGAGATGGGAGTGATGGTGATAGGGGATCAAGTGGCCCTGTGTGGATGAAGGAAGAATATATGAGCAGGGATCTTATAGGGAATAAGTTAATCATTTAATTTTTTTAACCATGTCAGCTATGCTTGACATTCAACCACATTGGTAGTCTATTAAACACAAAAAATGAGGAAAAGGGAATACCAGCACATTTATTGCATATACTTCCTATCTTCTTTTTCTTCCTAGACTTCTAATTTCTGTACCTATATTTAAAATCCTAGTGTTCTTTGGTCAGTAATCAAGGCCTAAAGAAACAATGTCTACAGAAGGACTATCCACGTGGTTGCTGGTTACATTGTTAGTGACATTGTTGCTAACCTACCCAGCATCCATTTCCTCCTTCTTTCTTTCTAATAGAATTTGAATGTTATTCAAGTATGGATCCAACCCAAAGTTGTCTCAGGGAAGGTTGAACCTCCTTGGATGAAGCTCAACAATGTCTTAAAAGACCCAAGCTCTTTGCAACCTTTTGCTTCACTGTCCATGGTATCTTGGCTTTTCATCCTCCTACTTATAGCCCATGACCTCTAGATGGCTGTCATCACTCCAGGCATCATGAGTAATTCAAAGACATGAAGCAAGTGGAAAGGTCAAGAGGCTTTCTCTTCTCAGTGCTTTGTCTTTTTATTCAGAAAGAGAAGCAGGCCAACTGCCTAGTTATCATATCTGGATTCCTTCCTCTAGATTCTATTGAACCCCAGTGGACATTTTACCCTTTTTCAGGCACCACTGTCCCTCTTAGTAGGGTTGCTACATTTACCAATGAAAATACAGGACAACCAGTTAAAATTGAATTTGATAAACAACAAATAATTTTTAGTATAAATATGCCCCAAATGTTACATGAGATATACTAAAAAGCTATTTCTTGCTTATCTCAAATTCACATTTTTTCAAGATTTTATTTATTTATTTATTTATTGAGCATTAGTGAGGGGGAGGGTCAGGGGGAGAGGAAGAGAGAGAGCAGACTCCCTGCTGAGTGTGGAGCCCGACAGGGGCATCGATCTCATCACCCTGAGACTATGACCTGAGCGGAAATCAAGAGTCGGACACTTAACCAAATCAGCCACCCAGACACCCCTGAAATTCACATTTAATAGGGCACCCAATATTTTATCTGGCAACCCTTCCTTATGGGCACTGCCAACTTTCACCAGGTACGATCATCTCCCTAAGAATTGATAGGATGGCCTTGAGTTCTCAGAATGCCACAGCACTGGGATTCAAATGAGAAACTTCCCCTGAATGCCTCTCTTCACCATTCATTTCACACTCTATTAATGGAATCCCAATGAAGGTGGCATGGGGGCAGAAGAAAATGTGAATGACAAACGCTATGAAGTACCCAGCATTGCTTCTTCCCTCTGAAGCCAAAGGTTTGGCCAACCTTGTCTGCCCACCTTGGCTCTAACTTGGATGTGTCTTTACCAGGAGGCTCCAGCCCTGTTGTCTTGGGCAGTATCTTTTCATTTCATGCAAATAGACCTATTCACCTGTCAACACAGACATGTCAGAATCCTAGAAGTAGACATGGCTTAGTCCCATAAGTAGACATGGCTTAGACTTAGCCATGGGACTAAGCCTAGAAGTAGACATGGCTTAGTCCCATAGCTGCATAAGCCATGTGCTATTCAGAAGAGAGACAAAGGCTTTGCCACTTAAGACCATCTTCATGGAAATTTGAATTTGGCTCGGTTCTTGAAGGAAGGAAGTGAACAGGTCAGCAAGCAAGAGGAGGATGTGAGTGGGAGATGGGAGAAAGTATGTTGTCTGGAGACTGTGAAGAAACCAAAACTAAATAGAGCAGGGGTGGCTTGCTGTGGCGTCATGGAAGTGAGGCTGAGTAAATTCAGGACCATATTGCAGAAAACACTGCAAGCAAGGAAGGGCAGTGAGTTTGATCTAGTAGGAAATAGAGAACCTTTAGAGCTCCCTGATCAGGATCAGTGACCAGATGAAAACTGCATTTTCATATTGCTTCAGCCATAGAGAGAGAAATCACAAAACCATGCCTATGCACAAAACTGAAGTTAGAAATTGTTTTTCAAGCTATTAAACTTTGCAATCCAAAAAAAAAATATGTCAGATCACTCAATCTAGGCTTGTTTTTTTTACATTTCCCCCTTATCATTCCCTTGTGTAAATTTAAGTCCCTCAAAGAGAAACCCAGCATATTTTGTTGAAGGTATGCATTCCTTTGCCAGTTAGGAAATCCGAGCCTTTAGAGGAATTCACAATTTTTAGCTACATTCTTTAGTTACTGGACAAAAGAATAAGACCATCTAGTATTTGAGAAAAATGTATATTCTTAGATATTTAAGGTAATGTGAACTTCATCTCACGCGCAAGGATGTTCCTGGGCAACTTGGATCATTACTAACTCTCTGATAGACACTTCCTTCCTCCTGGGCCAGGGGCTTGTTTACAGCAGCATTCCCCACCTGCCAATAAGAACAGCTCCCCCTTCACCCAACTGCCCTCTCACCCTGCAACACCCACAGGTTTTTCCTGCATTATTGCCCAAAGAAGTGAGTACACTTGTTTTCTAGTTAAACACTGTTCTCAGAACAGTACAGTTGATTTGACCCAAGGTAAATCCCTCTCCTTTTCACACGTTGTATCTCAGAAGGGCCCCTTCCCCTCCCCAGAGTCTGGTGACCTCTATTCCTTCCATACTGCTTTAAACCCTATCCTGAAAAGGATCTAATAAACTATTTCACACGAATACTTGGAGATGTTCACGTGGGGGTTGGGAGAAACCTGGAAAATTGAAAGACAAAAGAATATAATGCAACCCCTTTCTAAGACTTTTTCTTTTCTTCTTCTCCCAGAAAAAAAAATTTTTTTTAGGCAGATCCAATCAGCAAGCAGCGCGTGCAAACGTCCTAGGCCAGGAAGCCTTGTTTACGCCCAGCGGAGAAGACCTGAAGTCCGTGGCACTGTGGTGATAAGGAAACTGAGGCACAGACAGTTTAAGTGACTTGCCCAAGGTCACACAGCTTTTTTTCTTATAAGGCTAATTATTACAAGGCACATGTCAGTGAATTAGCAAGATCTAGATCCAAACAGTACTACAGACATGGAAGATGTTACAAATGCTGAAGAAGAACTTATTAAAGAATGTGAAGAAATGTGGAAAGATGTGGAAGAATGTCAGAAAAAATTATCACTTGTTGGAACTGAGACACTCACTGATTCAAATGCTCAGCTGTCATTATTAATTATGCAAGTGAAATGTTTGACTGCTGAACTCAATCAATGGCAGAAAGAAAGTCCTGGAATAATTCCACTGAACGAAGAAGTTCTTGTAACATTAGGTAAAGAATAGTTCCAAAAACTGAGACATGATCTTGAATTGGTGCTCTCTACTATTCAGTCAAAGAATGAAAAGCTAAAGGAAGACTTGGAAAGGGAGCAACAGTGGTTGGATGAACAACAACAGATACTGCAATCTCTTAATGTACTACACAGTGAATTGAAACATCAGGTTGTGACATTTTCTGAATCAAGAATCTTTGATGAGCTGAAAACTAAAATGCATGATATAAAAGAATATAAGTAGAAACTCCTGATTACCTTGGGTGAGTTTCTGGAAGATCATTTTCCTCTGCCTGATGGAAATGTGAAAAAGAAAAAGAAAAACATTCAAGAATCAACTGCACAGCTGCTAACACCGCATGAAATGTTAGAGGTTAAAAAATGGCCATACTTTAGTAACTAATCAGCCAAATGTTTTGCTTATGAAAATTTTACCATCATTCTTTTTTTCCTATTGGATTGAAAAAAAATGAATCCAGATAGAGAAGAAAGTATGGGATGTTGGGAAAAAGTACCTGTTAAACAGTGGAACATCTAATAATTAATTTGCAAGAAATTTTAAAGAAATAAAATTGTTATGCTTCAGAAAAAAAAAATTTTTAAAGGGGGAGGATGGAGGGATTTCTTGTTTTAGTTCTGTTTTCCTTGGAACTTTTCCACTATGACATTGACATGTTTGCTAGGCTGGAAATGGTCACCAAAGCTGTGATTCTTCCTAGAAAAACCAGAAGGAAACCATTTCTAAACTAAGTGAAACTCAAATTATGAGAGTTTAGGCATTAGCCATTCCAAGGAGACACTATTTCTTTAGGCCAAGAAGCATTTCCAGTATGAGGAACAGGTTCTGCGAAGGTCCATGTCACAGCATTCACAGGTGAGGAAGTAGAGTAAGCCTCCTTCCTTTTCCTGCCCCTGGCCACTCTGTTCTCCCTGGAGATGACTTTTGTGATCAGTTTCTTTGGTGTCCTCCTTCCAGAGATAGTCTATGCATTTTCAAAAATATAGGGTTATCTGAAGTTCTTTTATTGGTTTATTTGGTTATTTTTGTCAGAGATATTACATTCACATGAGTTAAACAAGAACAAATATAAAAGATAATCAGTGAAAAGTCAACCCTGTTCTCTGTCATCTCCATGGTTTTTCCTCTCTGCATCAACCCTTCCCCAAAACCCATCAGCTAACTGCTTTTGTTATGTTCTTATGAATTATCCCAGACCTTTTAAAAGAACATATGAGAAAATACAATTCCATTTCTTCCACTCAAGAGATTCTTTAATTTGGGACTCTATAAAGACATCAAGAAAAATTATTTCAAAAAGCAAACTATGCATTAATGGAATTAACTATAAGCAGTTTACGAACGGTAAATTGAGCATAAATATATACAAAAAACTACAAATAATAAAAAAAATTTAACTATATAAGGTTCCTTTGCTTCAGGATATTGTGATCACCTTAAAAGGGACCTCTCCTTTTTTTTTTTAAGATTTTTTTTTAATTATGTTATGTTAGTCACCATACATCATTACATCATTAGTTTTTGATGTACTGTTCCATGATTCATTGTTTGCGTATAACACCCAGTGCTCCATGCAGTATGTGCCCTCCTTAATACCCATCACCAGGCTAACCCATCCCCCCACCCCCTCCCCTCTAGAACCCTCAGTTTGTTTCTCAGAGTCCATAGTCTCTCATGGTTCGTCTCCCCCTCTGATTCCCCCCCTTCATTTTTCCCTTCCTGTTATCTTCTTCTTCTCCTCCTTCTTTTTTAACATATAATGTATTATTTGTTTCAGAGGTACGGGCCTGTGATTCAACAGGGGCGCCTGGGTGGCTCAGTCATTACGGGACCTCTCCTTTTAAATGTTTTATAAAAATCAATATCTCTAAGGCTGGGCCAATCAAAAAAGCTGCCAGCAGTACACCAAACCAGGTGTACCTAGTATATACCGGACAGGTGTGTCCTGCCCACCAGTGGCCTGTTTGCCCCTGGGTCGGTCTGTGCAATGCTGGGGACCAAGGTGATTTACCACCTAGGTCGGCTCTGTGGTTTTGCCCACCACAGACAGGGGTGGTATTCATAGACTGCTATGGCTCTGGGTGGGAAGAGGGGACTCTGCCCTGAGCCCCACCCTTCTGAGGGTACCTTTATTTGAGAGTTTCATAGATCCTCCTAACTCCAGCAGCCTGGCATTTTACTGCCTAACCATTGCTTTCCTCTCATGGATGGGCTCTACCAGCCTACCGTATAGTTTTGTAGGTTACTGCCTCATTGACCTACTCAGGATAACCCAACTGTAAGCTCAGGGACCTAGCTGTGTCCCACTGCATTTGTTCCTGCTGCTTCTCCTCCTTGGAATCCCCTCTCTATGCAATCCTAATGTTTGAAGTCCCACCCATCCTTTAAAATCCAGTGCAAGAATCCCCTGAAAGCAACCCAGACTTCCCATGTAAAGGTATGTCTTGCTCTCCTCAACCCCTTACTGCTGGTTCTATCATACAATCACATTCTGCTTATACCTGTCATTCCAACTATAATTATAAGTTGGAATGTTTTCCCCCTACCATCAGACTATAAATTTTGTGACTTTGGTTATTTATCTCTGTAGTCCCCATGGCATAGCTTAGCATGGTGCCTTAAATATTGTAGGATTTCAAGACACATTTATTAAACAGAATTGAATTGTTTGTTTGCTTTAACCCTCATTCATAGCCCAACTGAATAGTATTAGGGGTGTGGGAGGACAGGGGTAGTGCTGAAAATCTCATACTTGATAGATCAAAAAAAAAAAAAAAAAGAGCTTTCCAAGTAGATAGTACAGCAGGAGGTTAAAAATTCAATCTCCAGATTTAGCATGACCTGAAATCAATCCAGATTCTGCACTTACTAGCTACAAGATCTCAAGCAAGCTGCTTGACTTCTCTAAACTGGTTTCTTCAAATGTAAAACAAGGTTGAGAATAATATATCTACTTTATAAAGGACTTAGAACAGTACCTGGCAGACAGGAAGTATTCAATCATTACTATTTTTAGTAGTTTGTACTGGGGCAACTGTCAGTTTCACCCATTTCTGGTCCTAAGGCTTTGACAGTAGCAGCTGAAGTCAGAAGCTCTTTGAACCAATGCTCAGAGCACTTCCACTCCCAAGCTGCTATTTGCTTGGGAAGAGGGAAATAAAAAAGCCATCAATGAAATCTCAGCGAGCCTTCATTTCCCACTGGGGAAGCAGGATGAATAATAATTGTGCATGTTTTATCCAAGTCTATTCATTGGTTCAAAAATAAACATTCTCATTTCGAAACTGACACCAATACTGAGAGCCACAGGGCACATGTTTTTATTTGCTATTTGTTACTATCCATTAGTGTTCTTAAAATGTTATTTTTTAAATCCGTCCATATAGCTCAGTAGAGTCTCAATAAGAAACAAACAATTGAACTTAAATATTAGGAAGTTTTCCATCATTTAACAAAGAAAGAGCACTCAGCTGACAAAGGACATGGAAAATTTACAATTTCTAAAGCAAAGGTCAGAGGTAGCCTACAAATACCATGAAGCCTTGCAAAAGTTCAGGAAGCAGAGAGTTAATGACTGGGACCTGCTTGTCTGTCATGCTGGAAATTTCCACTGCTTGTTTTGTTGGCTGTGGAAAGGGTTATACATGGAGAAGAGCTGTTTCCACGTGTGTGTGTGTGTGTGTGCCTTTTTCTTCATAAACCCTTCGCAATGCTGTGTCATGTTCTGTTTTCCTTCTAGCTTTTTTTGTCTTCCTGCCTTCTGGAGTCACCAGAGGGCTCTCTCCTGGCTTCTTTATTGTATAACCAATGTCCTGTGGTACATGGCCTTACTCCCACTATCTGATCTATTAATATTCCCATTGCAAAGACATTATTAATGATACTTGTTAATGAAATAGTTATTTAGAAAAATACAATAAAATACTTACTGACTCGTGGAAACAAAGAGAATACAAATCCAGGACATTTGACGTTTTATGAAGAATGATAGAAACTCAATCCCTTAGAGCAGAAAGGGACATAAAAAGCAACATTCGAATCAACCCCCTCCCCTTTTTTATTGTAGATGATGACAATGAGGCACAGAGAAAAGAAGCAATGTTCCCCAAGTCTCAAAGCTAATCACAAAGTCTGGCCTTAGGACTAACAATGTATGGCCAACCCCATAAAAGATAGAAATAGAGTGGTTACCCACTGTGGTCATGGTCTGTAGTTAAGAAATAGCAAGACCGCTTTCCTCCGGGAGTCACGTTTGGGAAATAGGAATACCAATATGGCACACTGAAATCCTATTTGTGAAGCAGCACCGCTAAAACAAACATTGCAGAACTTAAATATCAAAGTAAGTGTGGATGAAGAGAATTGTTATGTCTCCTTGAGCGTCTCCGTTTCTTCTAGGAGCCAGGGGAGGATTAACAGCTAAATTGCAGGCGTGTGGGAGCAGCTGAGAGTAGATGACTGACACATCCCGAAGCTGTGAGGGGCTCGTATGTCGGGGCTAACATGGGATCCATCTGAGGTAGAACTGTAGAGAAATGTGGCTAAAGGGAGAAAGAGTGACAAAGGAAGAGGCAGGAAGATGCCTGCTTGCCCTGCTCGTGCCACTGTCTTGATCTTTGGGGGAATTTCTTATAGTGTCCACAGAATTTCTGCTTTTCTCTCTGGGCAAGTATTACATGAAACATCCTCTGGGTCCTTTCACTCAGTCTTTAAAAAAAAAACACAGAAATTTATTTTTTCACAGTTCTAGAGGCTAAAAGTCTGAATTTATGGTGCCAGCATGAATGGGTTCTAGTGGGAGCCCTCCTGTTGGCTTGCAGATGTCTGCCATTTACTGTGTGTTCATATGGCTTTTCCTGTGTGTGTGTGGGGGGGGGTGTGGAGAGAGAGAGAGAGAAGGAGGGAAGAGGGTGGAAGGGAAGGGGAGGAGGGAGCACCCAAGCTCTCTGGTATCTCTCCTTATAAGGGTACTAAACTCACCATGAAGGCCCTACCTTTATGACCTCATCTAGACCTAATTTTCTCCCAAAGGCCCCATCTCCAAATACCATCACATTGGGGTTAGGAACTCATCATACGAATTTTGAAGGGACACAATGCAGTCTAGCACCAGTTCATAGAATTGGTGCTGTGCACAGAAAGATTTGCCTTTATTGGCTAGAAAGGGCAAGCTTGAAACCAACCAATGACTTCCTAAAAGTGACACCACAGGCACTGGGTCATCAGGGTTATTTATGACACCGCAAATGATTAAGTCGGGCGGTCACTGGGCTCCTTCTGCCTCTCAAAGCTCCACTGCCCTTGTAACATGACTCCCTGCAGTTGAAGGGGAGATGGGAAGCCCTCCTGGTGGAGGGCAAGGGAGCCTTCTCAGGGCCAACTTCGCAGGATCACAACAAGGGGCGCTCTCAGGAAGCACATTCAGAATGTGAGCACATCCCAGGGCGAGAGGCACGTGGCAGGACAAGCTGCCTCTGAATAAGAAGGGCCCTGGGTGAGTGCTCCAGACTCTGCCTGTCACTGCCAGACTCCATGCCTTCCTAAATCACATCAGGCACATCCCCAGGATGACAGGAAATGCCTGTGGTCTGGAATTGTCAGGGGACCTGCATATTAACCTTTCCAAGACGATTTCAGACCTCCCTTCACCACCACTACCACCCAGGTACTGAAGTCCCACCCATTCTAGACCCATTTCCTGCAGCTAACATTATCTCAATTTTCCAGAGGAAAAAAAAATGAAGCTCAGAGAGGTTAAGTGACTCAATAAAAGAAAAAAAAAAAAAAAAAAGCAGGGGTGCCTGGGTGGCTCAGTCGTTAAGCGGCTGCCTTCGGCTCAGGTCATGATCCCAGGGTCCTGGGATCGAGCCCCGCATTGGGCTCCCAGCTCAGCGGGAAGCCTGCTTCTCCCTCTCCCACTCCCCCTGCTTGCATTCCCTCTCTCGCTGTCTCTCTCTGTCAAATAAATAAATAAAATCTTTAAAAAAAAAAAAAAGATATTCATGAGACCATATAACATTGGAATATTTTAAAAGTCAGAAATTAGACTTGAGAGCCATGAAAATAGCTTTTAAAAATCTACCTGTGTTAATACAGATTGTATATTTATACATCATTAAGGATATACCAAAAATAGGGGTGCCTGGGTGGCTCAGTCATTAAGCGTCTGCCTTCGGCTCAGGTCATGATCCCAGGTCCTGGGATCGAGCCCCACATCGGGCTCCCTGCTCTGCGGGAAGCCTGCTTCTCCCTCTCCCACTCCCCCTGCTTGGATTCCCTCTCTCGCTGTGTCTCCTTCTGTCAAATAAATAAAATCTTTAAAAAAAAAAAAAAAGCAGGCATAATTTGAATGTAGATTTTCAACTTGGGTGTATTTTGTTTTTGTTTTGTTTTGTTTTTTTCTGCTCCCCAGGGAAGCTCTCATCACTTCAGTGAGGACATCTATCAGGTTAGCTCTTACATCTGAGGGGGACTGTGGATAAGCAGGGCAGGGACACTTTTTGTCATAGGGGCCTTAGAAGCATTATCTCAGCCTAAGCTACAGTCGGTAGGCTTCTGGGACACAGACACACAGAGTGGAGAGAGGATCTGGAGAGACAACTAGAAGATACCCAGTAGAGTGCTGGAATTGGAATCCCTGCCAGAATCATATAGAATGGGGGCAGAGCAGTTTTGCAAAGGAAAAGCACAATGCTGCACCATAAGAAGGGAGAAGAGGGGTGCTGAGCAGTCCACCATAACAAATGTCTTTTATCAACTCCTAGGGAAGGAGTCTGGGCCCAGGGGCTGGGCAGAAATAATTTTACAACCTGGGTGAGGATTGTGATGTCCCAAACCGGTCACATCCAGATGAAAGTCTATAGGGCTGGGAGACCTGGCTTTGTCACCAACACTGCCCACCACAGCCCACCATGATGCCCTCTCCCTATCTCCACCCACACATTGCAGGGGCCCCTCTTTGTGCATGGTCATGTGCCGCATTGCTTTGCCTGGCCTTTCTTTTTACATATGCCTTGATTTCCCACCTAGATTTAAAACTGGCATCCAGTCTAAGGACCTACACCAAAGAGTTGTTCACTCAAAGCTTGGGATAAAACATTGTTGACTCTAGGTAGAAAAGGGTGTGACTTTTGCTTTACACTCTGTGTCTCCTTTTTTATTCTCCCCTTAAATAAGCAGGGAAGACAGAGAATAAAGTGGATCTGGGTTTTGGGGTGGTGAAATGGTATAGTTACAGTTAAAAATAAAAAAGCAGGGGGCTGAGCATCAAGAGGACTAGGCAGCTGCCCTAGCCCAATAACAAACTTGTGTGATGCCAAGTCACTCAACCTGTGTCTTAGATTCCCTTCACCACTAATTGAAGTGCTTTGTGGATTATCAACCTTGGCACATTGATATTTGGGCTGCATAATACTTTCTTTTTTTTTTTAAAGATTTTATTTATTTTTTAGAGAGCAAGGGAGAGAGAAACAGTATGAGAGGGGAGAGGGTCAGAGGGAGAAGCAGGCTCCCCGCTGAGCTGGGAGCCCAATGTGGGACTCAATCCCAGGACCCTGGGATCATGACCTGAGCCGAAGGCAGACGCTCAACCATCTGAGCCACCCAGGCGCCCTGCATAATACTTTCTTATGCATTGTAGGGTGGTTAGCAGCATCCCTGGCCTCTACGCGCTACATGTCAGCCGCAACCTCCTCCCCACGCCCACAAATGTGACAGCCAAAAATGTCTCCCGACATTGCCGAATGTTTCTCAGGGGAAAAAAAATTACACCTCTTCTTTGGAGAACCACTGGGCCACAAGGCCTCTGCCACATTTGCGATACAGACTTGGCTTCTCCTTTCAAAGACTGAAAATAACAAGAGCTGAAACAAGATACGAATGTATTTTTCTCATATTAAAGTCAGAGCTGGTAAAGCAGCTCTGCTCTGCCAAGTTATCAAACACCTGGATCCTTTTGTCTTGCTGTTCTGCTGTCCATAGGATGTTCCCTATGTCTGAGCCCAGTTGGTCTGCCCCTGCACCCACATTCCAGTCAGCAGGACAGAAGGAAGAGGATAGGGATTAGGAGTTGCATCTGTACCATTCTCATCCTATTGGCCAGAATTTAGCCCCAAGGCTATCTAACTGCAAGGGAGTCTGGCAAATATAGTTTCCTTATGGGCTGTCATGGGCCCAGTGGAATTCATTTAAGATCAAGGTCTGACTGTTCTTTTCCTTTTTTTTTTTTTTTAACTTTTGGCTGGTGGGGAGAAGAATTTCGGAAATGTGTCCTTAGGTGTTTTGGGGAGGTGAGAAGCAGAATCTAGCTCCCTCTATGCTCTTTATTTTCATTCTCTCCCCTGACCTCAGAGCCCCCAAGGCCTAGCTCTCTCAGTCATAGAATTCCAGAAGCCTTGTCATCTGGCCATAAAGCTCAGAGGTGGTTGAGTTCATACCAAGGAACAAATCTGAGGATCAACTCTCAGGTTCTGAGTTGTAGAGAGGAATATGTCACTGCTGAAGGCTCTGGGAATGTGTCTGAAGCTGTGTTTAAAGAGGCTTGTGTCGGAGCGCCTGGGTGGCTCAGTCATTAAGCATCTGCCTTTGGCTCAGGTCATGATCCCAGGGTCCTGGGATCGAGCCCCACATTGGGCTCCCTGCTCGGCGGGAAGCCTGCTTCTCCCTCTCCCACTCCCCCCTGCTTGTGTTCCCTCTCTTGCTGTGTCTCTCTCTATCAAATAAAAAAATCTTTAAAAAAAAAGTAAAATAAAGAGGTTTGTGTGAAAAGAGAGATGTAAGAAGATCAAAGAAGATCAAAGTGAGCCCTGAGGAGTCAGTGATTCTGTCCAGAGTTGGATGACTTCTGATAGCAATAGGCAGGAGCAGCTAGGCGCAAGTGAAGTATCTGTACTTTTTGCGTTTTCTTATTGTGGCATCATTGGCTTCCTCTCTGAAATTGTTACCTACTGAGCTAATTTATTATTGCTTGCTTTTCTCTTCTAGATTGGAGAGCTGTATCTGATACAGTGTTTCCTCTATTGGCTGATAACAGCATGGCAGAGATAAAGCTTCATATTCCCAGCATTTTGTACTTCCTCAGAGTACTAAATGCAGTGTAGTTTATTACTTATATAATGACTCAGTTGTACAACATAGAATTACCTGTTGTAGCATATAATTACCTATTTGTAGAATTACCTAATTAATAATGTCTTTTCCTCCTGATAAGCTACAAAAAAAAAAAAAACAACAAAAACAAAACAAAACAAAACAAAAAACCATTCAATATAGGGAGGAAAAGAGTGCTAAATTGAACTGCACTTGGTTCCTAGCCCAGAAAAGGCACAATGAATGGAGAGAGTGTTTTTCATAGTTACACTACAAAGTGGGCCTTCTAAGTTAGAGTTTGTTAATTCTCAAGCTTTTAATTTCATATGTGTTTTAAGTAGGCTATGGCTACAACAACTACATTTTTTAAACTTTTTTATTGTGAAGTACCACATATAGAGAGAAAAACACATAAAACATAAATAAATGATCATAAAGCAAACACTGATCTGTGCATCAAGAACAAGAGACAGAACACTTCGACCTCAAAGCCCCTTCCCAATTGCCATTTCCAATTGCCATTCCATTTCTCTTGCCCCTTCCCAACTGCCATTTCATTTCTCTCCCAAAAGATAAACACTGTCCTGACCTAAGAATGTAGTTTGGTTTTGCCTATTTTGAACTTTATGTAAGTAAAATCATGCATTCTCTTAAGATAACTATTTTTAGAGGCAAAATATTGGTCCTTATGTATACCACTGCGTTAGTGAGATGAGATATTTGAATTAGGAGCTGCCTCAATATCCATGACACATGGTCAATTTAACTTTGTCTCTTTATGGACAAGTTTATCTTTAGATTCCATACTTTTCCCATCAGAAGAAAGAACAAAGTCATGATTGACCAGTCCAAGAGACCCAGAGCTTTTCCTGGGAACTAGCAACTTAGCCCAAATACAATAGTTATGTTTTCTTGGCAAGAATCTAGAAAGATTCCATAGCCAGCAGGTACTGACAAATGAGATTTAGTTGAAGACAAGAAGCAGAAGCAGGAGGAAGAAGGAGGGGAGGAAGAGGGGGAGGAGAAGGAGGATTAAAGATAGAAAAGATAAGATTTTGTCTTCTTTCTCAATTATTTCAGGAGTGGTCATTAAATAGAAGCATCCATAGTAAACTTATTTTATTTTGTTTATAGATCAATAACTATTTAAACCGGGGTGGGGAGAAAATGGAAAATTTAAGAACCAGAGTTTGGGTTAATCAGCTTTCATTGAGTTTGGCTATGTAACAACCAACCTCCAAGTATCAATGGCTTGAAGTAATAAAAGCTTTTTTCTTACTCACATTACTTCAGCCACAGTAGCCTGACACTCTTTCCCCCATGTCTTTTTCCTCTGCAATACCAGCTTTGGAGCAGTTCCCACCTAGCACATGTCATTCTTGAGGCAGAAGAAAGAGAAAAAAAAAAAAAAAAAAGATGGTGGAACCACTCAGTGGCTATTAAAACTTCTACTTGGACCTGACATATATCATATCTGCTTATATTTCATTAACAAAAGGAAGTCACTTGGCCAAGCTTGACATTAGTCCTTTCTAGGGAGGACAAACAATTGGGGGAAATAATGTGGACTATTACAAGGGCTATTTTCTAATGATGGTCAATGAGAAATTATATCTTTCTCAGATATCAGAGGGAAAGAGAATTCCCCCAAATTCAATGAACATAGTCAGAATTTATCCATTAATCATTAATGCAAGAAA
Organism: Mirounga leonina; assembly: GCF_011800145.1. Classification (NCBI taxonomy): domain Eukaryota; kingdom Metazoa; phylum Chordata; class Mammalia; order Carnivora; family Phocidae; genus Mirounga; species Mirounga leonina. The sequence continues at coordinate 2,067,958 of NW_023270889.1, forward strand.
ATCCCCACTAAATAATTAAACATATATGTGTTAGATGTGTTAGAGGCCCTTAACAGTCCTTATGTGAACAATGACTTCTCTAGGAAACATCTTTTACTCAGTGCACTCAATTTCCAATAAATTCTTTGTTTTCTTGGAGAGTTTGAAGAATTCTAAGGGTACAACTCAGATGAAAGGAAGAACTATAACCTAATCCCTGCTTTGTGCCCAGAAGCCTCTGTTTAGAGGCTGGATTTTCAGTATCTCTTCTGTTCTATAATCCTCCTCTTTATGGACTCCTCTGTGAGGATATAAATTATACAGCTTCAACCAAAAGTCGACTGTGATGTATTTTCAAAAATTTCAGTGTCTGATCCTTGCTGACAACATAAATCCTGTCTTCGTACTGAAAAGATAGGAAAGCAATTCTTTCCTCAGATTTTTTTTTTTGCCATAAAATTTCTTAATTCAGACAGCACTTTGTTAGTCCCTGTAGAATTTGTTTCCTTGAAGCTCTTTGTTTCTTTTGAAATCAGCACTATTTTTTTTTTTTTTGCCTAATTTTCAATGACTCAGCTTGGTGGATTATCTGCCTTAAAAGTTGAGTCAGGAAACTTGCTTATTTGGGGAAATTATAGCAGAAACTGGATTTCAGTCTTCAGAAATGCAAGTCTGACACCTTCTGGAAAGCATGCAACCATTACACTCCCAAGAATTTCCCTTGTGAGAGGCAGCAAGACAGTTCCCAGGAACCTCATTAAAGAGGAGTGCTTGACCTTTGGTAGGACTCAGAGCTTGACCTTGACCATGAAACTTGATGGGGAAAACCTTGCATCTCTACTTCCACTACTTGCTATTTCAAAGTTAGCAACTTTCTTCAAATATGAATATATGCAATTAACTCTATTGGTGTTATTAGTGAGTAGTCAACAGGAGAAATTAGAGATGTTTTCCAATCACATTCTAGTTATTGCAGATGTCTCAAAGTATTGTTGACATTCCTCAGTACTTTGAAATCACAATAGACCTGCCACAAGATCTTGTTATTCAGTGTGTTAGTAAATAAGCACGTATGTTAATATCTCATGTATTTGCTTTTTAAATTTTGATTTTTGGGGCGCCTGGGTGGCTCAGTCGCTAAGCGTCTGCCTTCAGGCCAGGTCATGATCCCAGGACCCTGGGATCGAGCCCCGCATCAGGCTCCCTGCTCCATGGGAAGCCTGCTTCTCCCTCTCCCACTCCCCCTGCTTGTGTTCCCTCACTCGCTGTTGCTCTCTGTCAAATAAATAAATAAATAAATAAATAAATAAATAAATAAATAAATTTTTATTTTTGAATATTCCAATTTAATTGGTTTTCTACAAAATTCCATGTATTTTATTTTATACTTCTACAGGCTATTTTGAGAAGGTGTTTATAGTTTTTACCAAACAGCTAACAGTTTATGGCATAAAAGATATTGAGAATGCCTGTTCTAATAACAAGTGTTGGCAAGGGTATGGAGAAAAGAGAACCCTCATGCACTGTTGGAAGGGAATGTAAATTGGTGCAGCCATTATGAAAACAGTATGAATTCCTCAAAAAATTAAAAAGAGAAATATCATATGATCCAGTTATTCCACTGTTGGGTATTTACTCAAACAAAACAAAAACACTAATTAAAAAAGACATATGCACCCCTATGTTTATTGCAGCATTATTTACAATAGCTAAGATATGGAAGAAACCTAAGTGTCCATCAATAAATTAATCAATAAAGATGTGGTGTATATACACGATGGAATACTAGCCATAAAAAGGAATGAAATCTTGCCGTTTGTGACAACATGGATGGACCTAGAGGATATTATGCTAAGTGAAATAAGTCAGATGGAGAAAGAGAAATACCATATGATTTCACTTATATGTGGCATCTAAAAAACAAAACAAACAAGAAACAGACTCATAAATACAGAGAACAAACTAGTGGTTGCCGGGGGAGGGGGTGTTGGGAGAAATAGATAAAGAGGAACAAACTTCCAGTTATAAAATAAGTAAGTCATAAGTATGAAAAGTATAGCACAGGGAATGTAGTCAATAATATTGGAATAACATTGTATGGTGATTATACTTATTGTGGTGAGCATTGTGTAATGTATAGAATCACTGAATCACTATGTTGTACACTTGAACCTAATATAATACTGTATGTCAACCATACTTCAATTAAAAAAGAAAGACTGTTCTAGATGCATTCTAGAGGAGGTAGAGAAGGATAAAAAAATTAGAACTACTCCTCTCTTTCACTAAAATAATGTTTAGTGTCTTATGTGTAGAATTAAACAGCAAGCATTTCTTTTTTTATGAAAGAATGTTTTCACAATATATTAATCATCAGTGTACAAAACTTGTCTTTTCTTTTTCCTCTCATGAAACTGGACCCCAAAACTGCGGTGAAAAAAATCCTTTCTCTCCTTTTACTTTCTTCCCTCAAACTACACACACACACACACACACACACAGTTCTCTAAAAATATCTTTTTAAAACTACGAAATTTGTTTCTAGTTTTTATATTGGGTGATGTTTTCTGAATGCTGGATTGCAACTAAAAAGAGAGTATGAAGAACAGACTGTAGCAAATTGTCAGTTGTTCATTGTAATGCTTCTACATCAGAAGCCTTAGGAACATCCCTTGATCAAGGAAAGGAGCTACTGTCCAGCACAGGCAACTGTGCGGGGCCGTTCACCGGAACAGAATGGACTGGAGAACTGGCTGTCAAGCCTGAGCGGCCTCCAAGGGGGCGATACACACTTCAAGGGAATACAAGACGATCCAATGGAAAGCAGAAAGTTGAGAAAAGATGAACTTCACCAGCATTTCCCAGGCATCACCATCTGTCTGTATGTCAGTGGTCGGGTTCACAGGAGGGACGTGAGATGTCCTCAGAGAGGTGAGGAAGTTCCACAAAGCAGTGGGGCTGACCTTTCTCTGCTTTGGGGCAGAGGTATTTGGAGTTTTTGCGTGCCCAGTCAGATGGCTTCATGAATGACATTATCCAGTTTTAACTAACCTTGCCCTCACAAAATGGACTTCCACATGAGCTGTGTGTTAAAGATAATATTTGCAATAATGTAAACATAAAAGCCTATACAAATACAATGGCAGAGGTCTAGTTACTCCTAATATAATCCCTTCAGGAACAATTTAAGGGGGAAAACTACTATCTCATCACACCTGATAATGAATTGGATCCCCCCCCAAATTGAAATTACCAAGATGATTTAATATATGGAGTTAAAAACATTGTTATTATTGATTGCCTTGCCCACAAGGTAGATTGTGCCTTGAGAAATTAGTTAATAAGAGTGGTAGCTGTATATAATTTATATACATACAAGTTCAAAAATTAGTTACTAATAAAAAGATGTGATCAAAAGAATTTGAATATCAGTATTTTAAAGTTCTAAAAATGAAACTTTTGAATTAAAATTTAAAAAAAAATTCTGTTGTGAGTTCAGAGTTACTATAGAAGGGAGTGTCATGTTGGTCAAAATAAGTTTAACTGGCCAAGAATAAGCATACCTATAATACAGAAAAGTGAGGAGAAGACATTGTTGATAGAACTGGATATTGGGGTATTGTGGAGTATATTTATCCACCTCTGCCTACCTCCACAGATAGACTGTGAACCTTGTGTAGGCAAGGACCGTGCCTATTAGCTCTAGATCCCAGCTGATGGTCCCCTACCTAGAACTGATAGGAGCTCCAAAAAAATGTTTTCTGGATTAATGGATTCAAAAAAATCAAAATACTAAGGGGAATTTGGCCTTTGGTTTATAGCATAATTTCTCATTGCCCCTTAGCATTTCCTAGTGATGAGCACTTATTCCAAGGTGGAAGACCACTCTCTGTGTCCAGTAGAATTCAAATGACAGCATTAAGAGCTTGAGTTGATAGGAAGCCCAACCCCTATCTGGGCCCCCATTAGTCTTCACATGTCACTCATCATGTTTATGTTTCTGGTGTCTCCCACTATTAGTTAGGGAGCTCCTGGAGGGAGGACATGGGGTCTTACTCATCTGTTTTCCTGATGCCTAGAAAAATGGCAGACACAGAAGAAGGGGTCAGGGAGCAAATACATATGAGCACCTACTCTGTGCCAGGTACTTGTCATATCTTACTTGTATATCACATTAATCCTATGAAAGTTAAATTATATTCCCAAGCTCACACACAAGTGAGCAATTCAGGATCTGAATCAAGGCTTGATTCAAGTCCAGAACTCTTTCCACTACTTTATACTACTTTAAAAAAAGTGTAGAACACATAAATTTGTTGATGAATTAACATAGCTTCTTCATCATGACTCTCAAATGGTAGAGCACTTACTACATCACAACAAACCCACTTTACTTTCCAGATCCCTAATTATCAACTTCCTTTTATTGAACAAAACTCTTCCTACACTTCCACTACTCCTGGTTCTCTTCTGGAGCCACATGGGAAAATTGTAATCTCCTTTCCACCAAATCAGCCCTTAGTTTATGAAGAAAATCAGTGTCTCCTCCATCAGTGAGCCATTCTCTTCCCATGATTTAATGATCAAATACTTCAAGAAGCAGAAAGCAAGCTCTATTTTAATCTTTCAGTCATGGATCCTTTGCTGTGAAGTGTATAAGCCTTATCTAGCCAGAAGGCTCTTGGGCTTCTGACAAGCTAGACCCTGGCACTATTTTATGCATCAAAACATGGCAGTGAAATTCCCTGGCTCTTGCTTATTCCCTGCAAATGCTCACTTATGCCAGTAACCACAGGGTGTAGGCCTAGGGGAGGCTGGTGACTCACTAGATGCCTCTGAATTGGCTCTGTAGAAAGTATCTTTATGGGTGCCTGGGTGGCTCAGTTAAGCATCTGCCTTTAGCTCAGGTCATGATCCCAACGTCCTGGGATCGAGCCCCACATTGGGGTCCCTGTTCAACAGAGAGCCTGCTCTCCCTCTCCCTCTGCTGCTCCCTCTGCTTGTGCTTGCTCTCTGTTAGATAAATAAATAAAATCTTTAAAATAAAACAACAACAACAAAAAAGGGAAGTACCTTTATCAGCTTCTCTCAAAGTGCTGACAGGAACCACCAATATCAGAATGACTGGAAGTCTGTGTTAAAAATGCAGATTCCTGGGCCTATTCCAGAGCTCCTATATCAGAATTCCTAGGATGAGACCTAGAATCCTTACTGCTTAATGAACCTTCCCTCACTCAATAATTCTTATATATACCCATGCCTGGAGCCTCAGAGTAAAGTAACACCATGTCTAAGTGACATGGAAGTTGCCTTTTAGTACAGTCCATGTTGGTGGATGGCAGCCATGTAAATAAGGGATTTTTTAAAAATTTCTTTTTAATTAAATTCAATTAATTAACATATAATGTATTATTAGTTTCAGAGGTAGAGGTCAGTGATTCATCCGTCTTGTATAATACCCAGTGCTCATTACATCATATGCCCTCCTTCACATCCATCAGCCAGTTACCCCATCCCTTCCAACCCCCTCCCCTCCAGCAACCCTCAGTTTGTTTCCTATGATTAAGAGTTTTTTATGATATTTCTCCCTCTCTGATTTCATCTTGTTTTGTTTTTCCTCTCTTCCCCTATGATCTTCTATTTCTTAAATTCCACATATGAGTGAGATTGTATGATAATTGTCTTTCTCTGATTGACTCATTTCGCTTAGCATAATACCCTCTAGTTCCATCCATGTCTTTGCAAATGGCAAGATTTCATATTTTTGATGGCTGAGTAATATTCCATTGTATATATGGACCACATCTTCTTATCCATTCGTTTGTTGATGGACATTTGGGCTCTTTCCATAGTTTGGTTATTGTGGATATTGCTGCTATAAACATTGGGGTGCAGATGCTCCTTCGGATCCCTACATTTGTACCTTTGGGGTAAATACCCAGTAGTGCAATTGCTGGGTCATATGGTAGCTCTATTTTCAACTTTTTGAGGAACCTCCATACAGTTTTCCAGAGTGGCTGCACCAGCTTGCATTCCCACCAACAGTGTAGGAGGGTTTCCCTTTCTCTGCCTCCTCACCAACATCTGTCTTTTCCTGATTTGTTAATTTTAGCCATTCTGACTGGTGTGGTGGCATCTCATTGTGGTTCCGATATGTATTTCCCTGATGTCTAGTGATTCTGAGCATTTTTTCATGTGTCTGTTGGCCATTTGGATGTCTTCTTCGGAGAAATGTCTATTCATGTATTCTGCCCATTTCTTGATTGGATTATTTGTTCTTTGGGTGTTGAGTTTGATAAGTTCTTTATAGATTTTGGATACTAGCCCTTTATCTGATATGTCATTTGCAAATATCTTCTCCCATTCTGTCGGTTTTCTTTTGGTTTTGTTGACTGTTTCCTTTGCTGTGCAAAAGCTTTTTATCTTGATGAAGTCCCAATAGTTCATTTTTGCCTTTGCTTCCCTTGCCTCGGAGACGTGTCTAGCAAGAAGTTGCTGTGCCAAGGTCACAGAGGTTGCTGCCTGTGTTCTCCTCTAGGATTTTGATGGACTCCTGTCTCACACTTAGGTCTTTCATCCATTTTGAGTCTATTTTTGTGTATGGTGTAAGGAAATGGTCCAGTTTCATTCTTCTGCTTGTGGCTTCCAATTTTCCCAACACCATTTGTTGAAAAATAAGGAATATTTTTAAGTGGAATTGTCAATATTTATATAATATGAAAAAAGCAAAGGTATCTGCCAAGGGAGTTTAGCAGCAATCACATATAAAATCATAATAAAAAGGTGGGATCCTATAGCTAAAAGGGCTGGCCTAGGCAATATAGGTGGACATCTGTACCAGCAGATGGACAGATGGAAGATAGGATTCTATTTAAAATCTTCTTTCTCATTGTTCGTTCTCCCTCATGCTTCTTAGCTGCCCAAGTCTCTCTCTCTTTTTTTTTAAAGACTGTATTTATTTGACAGAGAGAGAGAGAGCGAGAGAGGGAACACAAGCAGGGGGAGTGGGAGAGGGAGAAGCAGGCTTCCCACGGAGCAGGGAGCCCAATGCGGGGCTCTATCCCAGAACTCTGGGATCATGATCTGAGCCAAAGGCAGATGCTTAACCAACTGAGCCACCCAGGCGCCCCTGCCCAAAATCTCTTTTTCTTCACCCTGATCCTCAGTCCTCTCTCCAGAGAGCCTCTGTATTTCTGGGGCTGAAAGGTCAAGTGCAGGGGAAGGGAACCCACAAGACAAAAACCTTTGAAGAACTCATGTGCTGAATTCTTGGGAATTCTGCTCTGAGAGCTGTTGTGTCACCTGTCCGAGACGTTGTCAGCTTCTCTAGAAAGGGTCTTACTCTTAGTGAGGTCATTTCCACCATTGTTTTCTTCCTTTTCAGCATGTAGGGCTTGCATGTGTTTAAAAGAGATCAAAGCCACATGACAGGCCAAGAGGGTAGAAGTTCACGAACAGAACAGTTTGTGTATTTAATTTGGAGTATGTAATGGCTAATTTTATATGTCAACTTGACTGGGCTAAGAGATGCCCTGACAGCTGGTAAAACATTATTTCCAGGTGTGTCTATGAGAGTGTCTCCAGAAGAAATCGGTATTTGAATCCATACACTTGGTAAAGAAGATTGCCCTCAACAATGAAGGTAAGCATCACCTAATCTACTGAGGGCCTGAATAGCACAAAAAGACAGAGGAAAATAAAAATTGCTATCTTTGCTTGAGCTGGGACATCCATCTTCTCCCTTGAATATCAGTACTCCTGCTTCTTGGGTCTTTGGACTCCGACCCGGGCTTATACCATAAGCATCCCTGGTTCTCCAGCCTTTGGACTCAGACTGAATTACACCACTGTCTTTCTTGATTCTCCAGTTTGCAGAGGGCAGATTGTGAGACTTCTCAGCCTCCACAATTGTGTGAGCCAATTCCTGTAACAAATTTCCTCTTATATGTATCTATATATACCCTATAGGCTCTTTTTCTCAGGAGAACACAGACATGGTAAGCAAACATTTTATTCTCTTTCAACTGCTTCATTGAAACTCAGAGCACCCTTTTTTCGTGAACTGCTGATCCTACCCAGCAGGTGAAAAGACCACAGGAAATAGCAGACAATCAGTAGGTGTCAGCAGTGATCTCATTCCCAAATGAGATCAAAGAGCCTGGACTCAGAGCTCAAACTAAAATATTTACATAATATCTTGCTGAGAACATCAGCATTTTGGAGAAGGACTTTAGGGTGTAGGAGACAAGAAAAATCACTGAATTATGTTGGAAACAACCTGTGATAATAAAAGATGAGCTAAAACTTTGGGCTAGGTTTTTCCAGCTTTGATTTCTTATGAAGGCATTGGTATCAGAGTCTGGGCGAATTTCCACCAGGGTGGGCCAGTTCCCAGGACCCCAGGCTACTAGGAAGAGGGTCTAACTCGGCTTCTTGCTTACCATTCACAGCAACAATGTGCAAAAATACAGATTATGTCCCAGTGCCCTAGAATTTCTTCATTCTGATGACCCTGGGTAGATTCTATGCTAAGAAATCCAGATTTACAAAATGACAAATTATTTATGAAAAAAATCCTTCACTTCAGAGAGTCACCATGGGATTTTTTCATGAGTGCATTTGAAAAACATAATTGCAGGTACAAAACTCTGATCCACTCACAGCTCTTCAAGAACACATCTCCTGCATTACGAGAAACACTACCAAAACAAGTCCACAAGGCCCAGCCGCTTACGGCAGCTGAGTGGCCCATCTGAAAAATAACTCCGGAACCCCTTCAGACAAACTTGCTGTGGCAGGGTGACGGGGCAGTCACTAGCCTCTGCCAGCTCATTTGCGGTCAGTAATTTTCACAGATGCTCCCTGGTGAGTACCAATTTCCGGATATTTTTCAAATGATTTTCATCCTGCCAGCTGGGCACAGTTCAGGGAGTACAGCTTGGAGGACTCAGCCGGATGGACCAATCAAAGACAGCTTGCCAGACTGATTTGGATTGGACTGGATTGTTTGAGCCTTGCCCTGAGGTTGGCATGCCCTCCTGCTTTCCCGTCCTGTTGATTTCCATCCTTCCCCTTCCCCAATCCTTCTTGCCTCTGCTATGATAGCTCACTATGCACTCATCTCTCCTGCTCTAATACCTTCTCCCAAGCTGACATCATTAATGGGCAGGCAATGGGATAGAGGGAGAACAACATTCTAAAAATAGGAAAATGTAAATCTTGTCCCAGGTCTGCCACTAACTAGCTACATGGCTTTGGTCAAGTTGCTTAACCTCTCTGGGCCTCAGTTTCCTCTCTGTTAAAATGAGAGAGCCCATCACTAATCTCATGGAAGGCCTTTACCAAATCATCCAAGTCCTTCCATCAAGCTGCACATCTGATGACAGCCAGCCACCTCTCCACCTCTAAATGTGTTTTCTGAGCTATTTCGGGATGTTCAGGATTTCAGAAGAAAAGCGGTGTTCCTTGCATGAGCCTGCATCAGTGACAGACTAGAGCTGAACATTAAATTTGGAAGAAGACATGAAATCCATTATTAATGCTGCTTGGGGCAAGAAGAGGCTGAAAGAAACAGAGCAGCTGTAAAAATCAATGGTGAAATGGAATTTATCGCCTCTGTGCAAACCTGACCTCCCAAGACTTCTCCTCCAGGGCCCCAGGATCCTGAATAATGAATAATGAATCAAAACTTGCTCTCTATGACCTTTAGGATATGCAAAGATGGAAGGATGATTAAAGAATAGAAGAGAAAATTCTGGAAAGTTTAACTTTGTTATATTCTAAATTAAAAAGAATATTTCCTCAGATTTTAAAATATATACAGAAATTCATAGACTACTGAAAAACATAAGTCATAAAATAAAATCACTCATAATAGAGATAACCACAGTCAACACTTGGCCTATTTCCTTTTACTTCTTCTGGTCCAGACACTAAGAAAGCCATTTCCTCCGCTATTTTGAAATGTGAGTTCTATCCTGAATCATCCTGGCTCATGAAAACCTCTGAATCCTAGAGAATCTAAAGTGCTGACACAATTTTTGGTTTTCTTTCTCATATTTCACCCTTACCCAGAATGAAAAATAATGTTAACAGGTGGCTATTTGAATATGTAGCCAAATTGGGGGTAACTTTTGAGGGTTCCTGTTCCTTTGTGTTTGTAAATAAGCCTTTGTCTGAATCTCTGTATTTCAGTAGGGGGTACAAGGCACTTTTTTCTAATATGCACTTTTTGCTCCTCTGCTTTAAATTTTTCAGTGGTTTCCCATGCACTTTTGATCAAATCCACACTCCTCAAGAGGACTTCCAGAAACCATCATGGTCAGACCCCTGCCTCTGCCTCTCGTCTTGGTATGTACCATTCTCTGCTCCAGTAACACCTTTGGTCCTTTGCCCAGGCTATCCCTCCTCCTGAAACACTCTTCCTCTTCCCAGTGCCTGGCTAATTTCAAATTTATCCTTCGACTTATTAAGTTCTTTTGCTATATTCTCCCGTGTATTCTTTCCATGTGAGTATTCAATGCATTTCATTGCTATAGTTTATTTATTTATTTATTTATTTTTGCCTCTCCTACTAGATTCTAAATACCGTGAAAACAATGACTAGCTGTTTTGCTCACCACTGTATCCCTATCTGCAAGCATGGGCATTTTGCAAAGTGAGTATACAATAAACACTTGTTGAATGTATTAATGGATGGCAGTCTTAATCCACATTAACCCACAATACTCCTCAAGAGAAAAAAAAAAAAAAAAATATATATATATATATATACTGCTGCCTTTCAGAGTGGAAGTTTTTATAAGTGGTCAACACTATGAAGAGAGAAAGAGAAATTCACTGTGCCCTTTTTTGAAACTCACAAGACTTGGTTTTGAAATGTTCACATTGAAACCTTTATATGGCAGTTGTAATTGCTACCATGACTCTTAAACCTCCCCAGAGTAGGATAGGAACTAGGGAGATGATCAGTACCCCTGTGACCTGTGCCCCCAGAGAGCACCATGAACATTTGCATTCTACCACCTTACTCCTCAGAGGGGTAGCGGAGGCAACCTCCAGCGTTAATACCACCAGGCCCTACACTGCAGGCTCTCTCTAGCCATACACGCAGGAAATCTGTTATCAGAAAAACGGAGAACTGGGGTTCAAATGGAAGCAGCAGGAAATCCAATGTTACTCATACTTGGTATACTAGTCATTTTTCTATGGTTGCAGCAGCCCAGTTCTGTCTTTACAGTAATTGAAAAGGGCTTTCGTTCTCTGGGTGAATAGCCCCTTACTTTTGGGGAGAGGGGTCCAAGATAGAGAGTCAAATAATGGAAGCCAGCCATTATTAATGGGATCTAGGATCTCCCCCAACCTACCTACAAGGCAGCAACCCACTGCTCCAGCCAGGCTAGTTCCCTCACAGCCTCCCAAAAATGGAGGCGAGGGGAAGGGAAAGGATGTGCTGTATATCAACACCGGGGGCAGAGGTGGGGCAGGATTTTAATCGTTCTATCATTTTTCTGATAGTTACACTTATAGTGAGCAACATAAACTATGAAACTAAATCATGGTTTTATTTGTTCTGAAGAGTGTTAAAATCTTCCTCCTTTATCATTACAGAAAATAACATTGTGAACAATCACACCTCAAGGAGAGTAAGCCCCAAGACCATTCTTTTCATGCTCTGCTTATGCTCTTCTTACTCATGCCATGCTCATTCCCAGCTCCAAACCATTATTCATGCTGACCAAGCATCTGGAAGAAATGCCTTGCCCACTCCCTTTCACTTTGCAAATCCAACTTACCCTATCAGGACCAATCTGCTACTGCCTTCCCTGTAGGATCTTCCATCTCTAATCTGCAATGATCTGTCATATCCCTGGCTCCTTTTATACTTAGAGCCAACATCATTCATTTTGATGATTAAGTACACTCTGCTTTGTATTGTCTCTTGGCTGTTTCTAATGTCTATCTTTACTCCCTAATGGATTTCTAAATCCCTGGAAGGAAAAAACTGTGACTTAAATTTCTTTGTGTTTTTATTACATTATTAGCCACACAACAGATGTTGAAAGATGTAATAAATGACTGAAACCATCATGAAACTAACAGTAAGCAAAATATAGAGCATAGTGGTAGAATCCATAATATTTAATTGTGGTCAGTTAGGAAAGAATTCATTTAACAATACATACACTAAAGAGAAATTGACACATTAGCTTTGATTTTCAGATAGATTTCTTTACAATACAAGAGACTTGCTTAGAAATTAAATGACTAGCCAGTGGAACATATGTTTCCTGGATTTTAAAGTGAAACTAGTTATGAACAATTTTCTTTGACTAGTTGATTTAAAGCACAGTTAACAATTTGAAGTATAAAAGGAACGTCTCATAAACCTACTTTCATGGTTCAGTGTTGCCTGAGTGCCCACTCTTTCCATCTTTTAGTAATATTTCAAAAGATTTAAGATACACGCAAGAGATTTAAATGAACTGATGAACATCTACAAAAACCTACAGCTAACATCAATAACGAGACTAGAAGCTTTCTCACTAAGATCAGGAACAAGACAAGGATGTTCTTTTCACTACTCCTTTTCAACATTGTCCTGGAAGTCCTCGCTAATGTAATAAGATAAGAAAAGGTAATAAAATGTATACAGATGGTGAAGAAAGAAACAAAACTGTCTTTGTTCATAGATGACATGATCATCTAGGCAGAAACTCTGAAAGAATTAAGAAAACACTCTGGGATTAATAAGAAATTATAGCAAGATTATAAGACACAAGGTTAATATATGAGAATCAATCACTTTTCTACCAGCAATAAACAAGTGGAATTTGAATTTAAAAACACAATACCGGGCGCCTGGGTGGCTCAGATGGTTAAGCGTCTGCCTTCGGCTCAGGTCATGATCCCAGCGTCCTGGGATCGAGTCCCGCATCGGGCTCCCTGCTCCTTGGGAGCCTGCTTCTCCCTCTGCCTCTCTCTCTCTCTCTCTGTCTTTCATGAATAAATAAATAAAATCTTTAAAAAAAATAAAATAAAATAAAATAAAAACACAATACCGTTTACACTAGCCCTCCAAAAAAATGAATACTTAGGTATAAAGGTAACAAAATATGTACAAGATCTATATGAGGAAAACCACAAAACTCTGATGAAAGAAATCAAAGAAGAACTAAATAAATGGAGAAAGATTTCATGTTCACCGATACAGAGACTCAATATTGTCAAGATGCCTGCTCTTCCCAACTTGATCTATAAATTCAACACAATCCCAATCAAAATCCCAGCAAGTTATTTCATGGATATTAGCAAACTGATTCTAAAGTTTATTTGGAGAAGCAAACAACTCAGAGTATTAAAGGAGAAGAGCAAAGTCAGAAGAGTGCCACTAACCAACTTCAAGATTTACCATAAAGCTACCTAGTCCAGACAGTGCTGGTGAAAGAATAGACAAATAGATCAATGAAACAGAATAGAGGGCCCAGAAATAGACCCACACATAGTCAACCAATCATTGACAAAGAAGCAAAGAAAATACAATGGGAAAAAGACAACCTTTCAACAAATGGTGCTGGAACAAGTAGACAACCACATACAAAAAATAAAAATAAAATACAAAATAAACAAACAAAAACCAAATAGCTCTAGACACAGAACATAACAACCTTTACAAAAATTAACTCAAAATGGATCATAGATCTAAATGTAAAATACAAAACTCTAAAATTCCTGGAAGATAAAATAGGAGAAAATTTAGATGACCTTGGGCACGACAATGACTTTTTAGATACAACACCAAAAGGCACAACCCATGAAAGAAATAATTGATAAATTAGACTTCATTAGAATTAAAAACTTCTGCTCTGCAAGAGACACTGTCAAAAGAATGAAAGACAAGCCACAAACTGGAAGAAAATATTTGCAAAAGACATATCTGAAAAAGAACTGTTACTCAAAATATACAACCAACTCCTAAAACCCAACAATAAGAAAATGAACAGCCCAAGGTGCCTGGGTGGCTCAGTCGGTTGAGCGTCTGCCTTCGGCTCGGGTCCTGATCCCAGCGTCCTGGGATTGAGCCCCGCATTGGGCTCTGTGCTCGGTGGGGAGCCTGCTTCTCCCTCTCCCACTGCCTGCCTGTCTGCCTACTTGTGCTCGCTCTCTCCCTCTGTCAAATGGATAAATAAAATCTTTAAAAAAAAAAAAAGAAAGAAAGAAAGAAAGAAAATGAACAGCCCAATTTAAAAATGGGCAACATACCTGAATGGACACCTCACCAAAGATGATATAAAGATGGCAAATAAGTACATAAAAAGATGCTCTACATTATATGTTATTAGGGAATTGCAAATTAAAATAACAATGAGATACCACTACACAACTATTAGAATGGCCAGACTCCAAAACAATGACACTAACAAATGCTGGTGAGGATGTAGAGAAACAGGAAGATAGTTTGAGTGTTTCTTACAAAACTGAACCTATTATTATATGATCCAGAATCACTCTCCTTGGTATTTATTCAAAGAAGTTGAAATCTTATGTCCACAAAAACCCTACACATGGATGCTTATAGCAGCTTTATTCATAATTGCCAAAATTTAGAAGAAACCAGGATAACCTTCAGTAGGTGAATGGATAAATCAACTGTGGTCCATCCAGACAATGGACTATTATCCAGCACTAAAAAACGATGAGCTATCAAGCCATGAAAAGACATAAGGAAAACCTAAATTCATATTAATAAGTGAGAGAAGCCAATCTGAAAAGGCTACATACTGTATGATACAGCTATATGACATTCTGGAAAACTATAGAAATAGTAAAGGATCAGTGATTGGTGGGGGTTAGAGGGGAGAGAGGGATGAGTAGGCTGAGCACAGAGAGCTTTTAAGGCAATGAGATTACTCTGTGTGATATTGTAATTGTGACCACGCATCACTATACATTTGCCCAAACCCACAGAATGGACAACACCAAGAGGTAAACCTAATATAAACTATAGCCTTTGCAAGGTTCATCTATTGTAACAAATGTGCCACTCTGGTGTGGGATGCGTATATATAAAGGCAGTGAACATATGGAAAACCTCTATACCTTTTGCTCCTTTTTTCTGTGAACCCAAAACTTATCTAAAAAAAGTTCTAATTCTTGAAAATCTGGACTGAAATTAAAAAAAAATAAACTGGATGTTGATCTCAAGACTTTTTAAAAGTTCTCATGTAGGAAAATTCTTCCCTGTGGTTCCAAAAGAATGTTCTATTTCCTGCCTGAAGGTGGCGTTTGTGTACTATGGTGAAAGAATGCATCCCTCAATTAAGACCAAAAAAAAAAAAAAAAAAGGAAAGAAAAAAGGTTTACCAGACAGTAAAACAACTCATAAAACTGTCATGAGTAATTCCAGCAGCTGGGCTCAAATGGAAGGCTGTTCTAAGCACCTCTGGTTCTCCGGGACAGGGGTGAGCTTTTATAGATTAAGATTATAGACTTACCTGGGAACACTGAGACTCATAACTCAGTTGACAGGTGCCTTAGAGCTGAAAGAATATTTGCAGAGCTGACTCTCTGGGCTTTGTCACAAGCACTGCGAACTTCATGAGCTTTGGAAGGCCACAAGATCTGGCTGGGATAGACCGACAGGTTTTTCAGGGTTTTCAGCCCTGCACAGAACGTTTGACCAATTTACTCTCAGGCATACCAGTTGATTGTATCGTGGGAACTATATGAACTTGAGGGGGAAATCCCTTAATTAAAAGTTTCCTAAACCCAACTTCTATAGAAGCATTCCATCTACCACACGTTAAACACACAGATTTCTGAACTTCAACTTCAGAGGTCTGAATATCGAGATCAGCAGTGGAGTCTACATTGAAGAAGCTTTTCTAGAATGGACCATTACTCAGCTACATAAATAGAACAAAGTACTGATATAGGCAACAACATGGATGGCATCTCAACAACAATATTCTCAGCAAAAGAAGCCAAACACAAAAGACTACACACTGTATGATTATGACACACTTCATAAATATATAAAGTTCTAAAATAAACACAACTAATCTCTGGTGATCGAAATCAAGCTGGTGGTTGCATAGGGCAGGGGGTTATGTAGATTGACTGCAAAGAGGCATGAGGGAACTTTCCAGTACCAGCGTAATGTTGTATATTATATTGGAGTGGTGGTTACAGGGCGTATAGAGTTGTCAAAACTCATATAACTGAATACTCTAGATTATGTACACTTAATTGCATGTAAATTGTATTTCAATAAAGTTGATTTAATAAAACACTTCCTGGGTGATTCAAATGTACATCCAGACTTGGGAATCTCAGACCCTTTGCTAGTGGAGAATGACCAGATCTTAAGTACACCTGAACTACACTGAAGCTTCTTTTTTGGTGTTTATACGCCCACTGACAGAATTTCTGGGCCCCAGGGCACCTTCAAGATCAAGTTGCCTGCCCTCTGGATTTTCCATGTGAGAAAACTAAAGTTCAGAAAGGTTGAGAGACTTTTCTGAGGCCACACAGTAAGATACCAGCAGATATCAAACAAGAATCCAGGTCCTGACAGCTTTTTCTTTTCTCTCAGTATCACACTGTATTCAAAGGAGTAAGAAAAGGAAGTGGCTTGTAGATGTTCCTTGCTCTAATGTAGCTTCTTTATTTTTCATCCCCATCTCTAGGATAGAGCTACTGTTACCTGAGCCAAAGAAACCGAATAGAATAAAATCTTATAAGGAATGGTTGAAAGACTGGTTTCAGTTAATTACTCATTCAACTCGTTCAAAGACTGGTTTCAATTAATTACTCATAAACAACAAATATTTGCTGAGTGCTTGCTAGTCCCGGGTCGAGGCACAAATGATCTGGTAATGAACAAGACAGGCCGGATCCCTGCCCCTTGTCAACCCCAAAGAAATACGCAAATGCATGAGCAAGATAATTTCAGACTGTGAAAAGTGCTTGAAGAAGACAGACAAGGTGATTGATGGAGAGACTGAAAAGGAGGATGTATTGTGGCTGTACTTGTCAGGTAGGCTGCTTGGAGGTCATGACACTGAGGAGCATGGGATGAGGCCAGAGATGGTGGGATGGAAGGCAGCCATCCACAAATGCTTCGCGGGCTGTCATGCACAGGACACAGTGCACTGGTCTCATGTTGAACTTTGGTGAAGTGAGAACCAATATGACTAGAAGGGACAGAGGTTGCATTAAGATCAGTTTAGGGAAGAAGTTTCCAACCTAGTGGTAAAAGAATTAATATTTGAGGAGGGCATACTATGTTCTAGTTTCCTTATATATAATATTTTAATTCTTACAAAAAACTTTGGGTGGCAGGTGGAACAGTGTTCATCGGAAGGAGTGACTTCCCCCTCCCAAGAGATATGAACGCTCAAGCTCAACAGTCATATACGAGGGATTCTGGAGAAGGGATCCTTCATGGAGTACTAGAAAGTTCCTAAAGTCTCTTCCAGCTCTAAGCCAGTTTAAGTCTGAGCTAAAGAATTTATGTTTAGCAAGTGAAGACCCCTGTGGATTTTAAAGGTTTAGCTGTGCTGAGTGGTATCTGCAGACCTACAGAACCCTTTGATCTTCCAAATAGTCATACTTGTGTACTGGGCACACAGGAGGTGCCCAATTTATTTTTGCTGAAATGAAATGAGCGTTTCCACTGAGGTAGAGACAGGTGAGTTGGGGCCCCCTTAACCTTTGGCCTCAACTCTTACAGGTGCTGCCCTAATTATGTCAGAGAAACCATTGTAAAAAGCAAAAACAAAACAACAAAAAAACATACTCCAGATTCCAGTCCAGGACATGGAACTTACTAAAACTTCTTGAACATTAATAGGGTATTTCCAGTTTTACTAAACTTTAACCATAAATTCTCAGGAAGGCCTTCCACTGAATACTTTCCCTGAGGAATGTGGCAGAATGACATTCTAATGTCTCCTTCAATGAGAAACCAGAATATGGCCAAGAACTCCTCTTGAGGATGGATATCAGCAGAAGTGGAAAGGGCAGTGAGCTGCCATGACCTAGAAATTCTGCCTGGCTTACTCACCTTCATATAGAGAGAATTTGATTTACTACAGGAAAATAAAGTTGTACATGAGAAAGAAGCAGCCTCGATTGGAAGGCTCTTAAACAGGTGTCTCTTCAGAGAGACAGGTGAGTCTCTACTACTAAACGCCCTGTGTGGAAAAGGGAAGACATGGATATCTTGGATTATTTGGTCACTGACCTTCTTGAAGACTGTTGCAAGGAATGAATTAGGTGAGCCAACATTCTTTTCATTCTGTGAGTCATGGCTCTGTCAAAATTACCCAATTACTGATCCCACTTGTCTCCATATGGAAAACAAAGTTATAGCTATAGTGCAGGTAATAACAAGATCAAAGTATGCTGTGCAAAATACGAAATTCCCACAAACCAGACTCCCACCGCCTCTGGGTGGCTGCTTATCACTCTGTGACTGTGTCCTCTCTCTTTCCTCTTATCCTAAATTATTGTTTTGTTAGAACATAAACCACTTAAAGGCTCATTCTTCCTGTCTTTGAGTTTGTTTCTGGCACAGAGAGAGAGAGAGAGAGAGAGGGCATTTGATAAGTGTATGACGAATGAAGTTTCATAGTCCTGCTTTCTGGTGCCTAATCCTAGCTAAAACCAACTGAACACCTCGGTATACCAGGCAATGTACTGAACACTTTAGAGATATTACTTTCTTTAATCCTTAAAACAACCTTAGGAAGTAGGTACTATCATCATCGGATTCAACCACCACTATTTCCATATGAAGAAACAGACCTAAACTTGAAACCAGTATAATATATTGCAGATTGCTTTTAACCCTGTCGATGTAGTAGGAACGGGGGGCAGGAAGTGTGTGGAAAATCTGTGGATTGCTTTGTCCCAAATCGGAGTACACAGCATCCAGTTTCTTAGCAATCTCAGCAACACTTTGGTAGAGTTGACGTTTTTGAACAGAGAGAAAAAAGCCAGCAGGGAGGAATGACTTTTCTGTCTCTCATTTTCTCCTGCTTTCCAGTGCTGACAAGGGACATTTAGAATGAAGCCAAATTTAAGTGAATCCATAACTTGTAATGACCAGTATTTTTGGGAAGTCTAGGGTGGTTGCCTAGGACTTTGATATCCATCTTACCACAAAAGGTGTTTTACTTCGAACTTCATAAAGTCTGAAGACGTTTAGGACTTTACATATGAATTCTACTTTCAAATTATTTTAAAAAAATGAGAAACCATTTACTGAGAATTCACTATGTACTGGACACGTGCACTAAGTCCTTTGAGTGTCTTATCTCAATTAATGCCCAGCACAACAAACACCCCTACTGATTTAACTTGTTTTCCTTAGCTTCAATATAATGTCCTGGTTGGCGGGTGGGTGGGTGAGCAGGTATCGGTGACAACTGTGTGTTCACCTCCAGAAAGGAAGAATAAGTACAAAAGCTTTGGCAGCTGTTTTTTTTTTTACACCAAACAAAGCAAAAAGAACCATACCCTTGACAACCTGCTATATCTGTCTAGGCCAAGACGGTCACAGGACTTCAGAGTCCTGTGCAACCACATGAATTCATTCCACTGGCCTTCTGAGCTAACATATCCTTCACCTCAAATAGTCCATAAGCCAAGAGAGTGAGGAGTAATCGATTTTGTAGCAGAAAAAAACAGATCTGAGTTTAAGTTTCACCTTTAAAAACTTGAAGTCACTGGTCTTTCTTCCATCAGGCGGGAAGCTAACCAGTAGACCACCTTGGCTTAAGTTAGGAAGAAGTGCCCCTATGGGCAACTTTGGTGACTTTGGTGGAATGCTTGGTGAGCAGATGGCACTTTGCACACTTCCCCCAGGAGCGCACAGGCTCCGTGAAAAGGGGACAGGGCTGATTTCAGTCCCCACTCATCCCCTTGGCAGGTGCCTCAGGGCAATGTGCATAAGTATGTGTGGCAGGGCCACTGTCAGGAACAACATGTATGTCCCCAAGGGGCAGTCCGTGGACCCCAGCCCACTCACGGATGGGTTTTATAATCCTAATCATGTTTGAAAGAATTCGAATTGCTTGTCAACCTAAAAATTAGGAAATTTCAAAACAAAATTGAGATTTCAAGCTTTTACTGAAAAATCAGAAGATCTGGGAACAGTGGCATTCCCATGTAGCAAAATGGACGGGATCTGAAAAGAACTGCCTACTTTATGCATTTACTTAATTTTTTTTCCTAAGATTTTATTTATTTATTTGACTGAGAGAGATAGCGAGAGAGGGAGCACAAGCAGGGGGAGTGGGAGAGGGAGAAGCAGGCTTCCCACGGAGCAGGGAGCCTGATGCGGGGCTCGATCCCAGGACCCCGGGATCATGACCTGAGCTGAAGGCAGACACTTAACGACTGAGCCACCCAGGCGCCCTACTTAATTTTTTTTATTTAACACAATCTTGGGTTTCATTCCACATCAGCACATAAACAGCGACTGTTTTATTTTTTAATTATAATGCATATTAAGTTTTTGATAGATAATACTGGTACCTGGTTACAAAGTTCAAAAAATACAAACACACTGTCCCTTAACACTGAGTGCCGCTTCCCCAGAGACAACCCCTGCTAGAGGTTCTTGTGTGTTCTTCCAGAGATATGCACACACAAGCAAATATATATGCTGTGTTTCTAGGATGCCATCAACTGGGAGATGCACCATTATTTTGTGTTCACTAACAAAAAATCCCAATAAAATCATGACACCATGCCTTCCTAATGGTCCTGCTAGATCTGTATATCAATCAAATCAGCCCCTTATTGCTTTGAAATTCGTTTTTTTTTTTTTTTTAAGATTTTATTTATTTATTTGACAGAGAGAGACACAGCGAGAGAGGGAACACAAGCAGGGGGAGTGGGAGAGGGAGAAGCAGGCTTCCCACAGAGCAGGGAGCCTGATGCGGGGCTCCATCCCAGGACCCTGGGATCATGACCTGAGCCGAAGGCAGACACTTAACAACTGAGCCACCCGGGCACCCGCTTTGAAATTACTTTCATCTATTCCGAAGTACTGGATAGTTTCCCTGCCCTTCTGTCATATTGCTTAAAGAGTGGCAGGCAATCCTTTTGCATGTAGTTGGGTAAGAAAATATAATACAGCTTTATCTATTCATGGGCAACTTCATTTCTTAGGTCTTATAGACTTAGTCATTACTTTGAGTTATTGAGATCAAATATATATATTTGGTTGATATATATATAGAACTGAGGCTAGTCCCCAATTTATTTCTGTGTAAAAAGTGAAGTAGGAATCTGACTTTGTTTTTCTCCAGCTGCCGTTGGTAACTAGCTAGCTCCAGCTTTGGTTTACTCCAGTTTCCACCACTTCCCCTTGTCTTACCTTGGATAGCTTCACTTGTTACTTGTTTGATCCCAATAGAACTTTGAGTTCTCAACACCTGGACTACTGGACAAATGGCTGGACAGTGCAATTAGCAATCGCTCTGGCAGTCCATTTGCTATGAGGGGTGGGCAGTTCCAGCCCAGGCAGCAGAGCCTGTGAATGAGACCAGAGTAGCTGTGCACAAAGGGCTCAACTTGGAAGAGACCTCCAGAAACCTGACTGCAGCTATAGGTCCTGGAATTGCCTGACCTGGGGCTTCTCACCTGTGCTTAATTTGCCTCCCTCTTTCTTGCAGGTGATATGTCTAGGTCACTGGTAGGGAATGTAAGGAGAGCAAGTGAGATTTACACCAGTACAAGACAATGTAATTAAGAACAAAGCTGAAATCAAAGCCTGGGATCAGGCTCCTGTGTTTACACAAAACATGTAATAACGTTGGTGCAAATTGACATGGTTATTCTAAGACAAACACATCCATGACCTTAAACGGTACTTTGCACTTGGAAGATGTTCTTCAGACAAATGTTTGAGGCATGAGCTCTAGTCCTTATTCTGCTAGGAGACCCTGTACATCCTTAAATAAGCCACTTTCTGGGCCTCAGTTTATTAGTCTAGCCTACAAAGTGATGGGTTTAGACTATAATCTAGATCTAGGTTCTTAAGCCTTTGCACAATGCATGCCTTTGAAATACACTTAATTTCACATAAAATTGCAGAGCATTCACAGACTTCACCTGCTGATTTCTATACATGATTGTCCAATATTTTATACTAATTCTCAGTCTATTTTTCTCTTGTGTCATTGTCACAAAGATAGTATTTGATGGTTCTCAGCAGCTATATATTAAAGGTATTTCCCAGCCTCCTATCCTTGAGATAGTAATGTTAAGACAGCCTTGTAAAGGATATCCAGGGCCCCAGCATCTGAGAGAGACAGAGACCTTCTACTCCCAGAGTACATGCCAGATAATCACTGTCCCAACAGCCGCGTATCTAGGGCCCGGACCTCAGTTTTGTTTCTGCCCTAGACTTACAATAGGAGACCAGTGACACAAAGGAGCAGGACCACTCACAACCCATTCCAGTAAGGGTGGCTACAGTGACCACAGCTCCACTCCATCTCTGGAGCCAACAGTGGCAACTGGTTCAGTGGCAGAGTCCAAGGCTACATTGGAGATGCTGGAGATGCCCCAACACCAGAGGGACACTGGGGTCTTTAGGAAACAGGTTCACTGTGGCATTTGGAGCATTATGCTTGGCTGATTACTTGGCCCAACCCAAGATTCTGTTAGCTACCAATATCCGATAAGTCCCTTTTCTACTTAAATTAGCTAGAGTTGGTTTCTATTGCTTGCGACTAAAATGCTGAGTGATACAAACCTTAATCCTGAATGCATAAAATGACTTAAAAATTATTTTCCAATAAGACAGGCATCTGGGTGGCTCAGTCAGTTAAGCGACTGCTCCAGTCATGATCCTGGAGTCCCTGGATCGAGTCCCGCATCAGGCTCCCTGCTCAGTGAGGAGTCTGCTTCTCCCTCTGACCCTCCCCCCTCTCGTGCTCTCTCTCTCTCTCTCACTCTCTCTCTCTCAAATAAGTAAATAAAAACTTAAAAAAAAAAGAAAGAAATTATTTTCCAACAAGAGATTTCTTGGAGAGTCAGCTGTGCTGGGGCAGAGGGTAACAGAATGATGAAATCACATGACTTAATGCCACTGATTTACCGTACTTCTCTTTAGCACCCTGAGAAACTTACAAAATAATAGCAATAAGAGTGAAATTAAATAACAAGAAACCTCTTAGTTTATTCCTCCACTGTTCCATCAGTTACCTTCAAACAATGCATTTATTTAAGCTTTATCACTTATTTGGAATTTATTGATAAAACAGTATGCGTAGGTCACCTATACATTTTTTGAGTGCCTACTGTGTGTCAGGAACTCTGCTAGATGTTGGGGCAGATTCATAGAAGAAAGAGAAAGGTTTTCCTTTTAAGATAAGCAAGAAATTCCAACATAATGTTGAGTACTTCAATAGCCCTATGGAAGGAACAATAGCTGAGCCTACTCTGGGTAGTCAAAGAAAACTGTGTAACATCTAGATTGAGCTCTTTCTAATAGACCAAGGTGTGACATCAGGTTGTGTCTTTTTTTTTTTAAAGATTTTATTTATTTATTTGAGAGAGAGAATGAGATAGAGAGAGAGAGATCATGAGAGGGGGGAGGGTCAGAGGGAGAAGCAGGCTCCCTGCTGAGCAGGGACCCCCGATGCGGGACTCGATCCCGGGACTCCAGGATCATGACCTGAGCCGAAGGCAGTTGCTTAACCAACTGAGCCACCCAGGCGCCCCAGGTTGTGTCTTTGAGACTGTGTGAAGTTTCCAAGGCAATAAAGAGTGGGAAATAGAGTTGTGCCTTGTGAGTCTGAAAAAAACCACTGTAACTCTGTGCAGGCTTCCTTCGTGTTTCCTTGGTTTTCCTGTTCTGAAGGGACTAACGAGTTGTAGTTCGGTTCTAGCAAGTCTAAGTTCAGTTGGATTTGAGTTTTGTCCCCTTCCCCTAAGAGTCATCATGAGTCCCACCAATTCAAAATTTTTCAGCCTGCTTTTTGCTTTATGCTTCACTGCCTGCAAAAAGTTCACAGGGTGAGAACTTCTCTGGAAAACAAGTGTTTCATCAGGTCTGATGAGACAGTAGGACAGACTCAGTAGAGACCATGGATGGGACAGAAGCTGTCCTGAAACAGGAGGCTAACTTAAGCTTTGTCATTTGCAGAGGGCCTTAGGGGAAGCCAGAGACTATATGTGGGGAGAGAAGCAGTTCACCAAGCAATTCTGTCACTAGTGCCTCATAAACTGGGAGACAGGTTTTTGCCGTAACAAGGTGCAATATTTATAGACTTGTTTCTGACCGTAACCACATTGAAAGCTTTTCCTGGTGAATCAAACAGAAAACTTCTCTGCCCTTAGTCCTCACTGACATTTCCCACACCAACTATTGCTTCAATTTTTAAAGAACCATTTTACTCTACTGTGGAAAAAAAAAATCCTCAAGAAAATAAAAGAAACTCTCATGAACAAAACCTGAAACCAGTGAAAATGACTTCACTGGTAAGAGAGCTAAAACAAAAAAACAAAACAAAACAAACTGTTCTGAAAATTCAATTCAATTCCATTTAATATCAGCTTTGGGGATGGAGAGCACATTTTTTTTTTCTCATAGTGGCCTCATTATAAATGGTGACTGGGTTCCTAGATGAGCCCACAAAGGACTACTTTACTCACAAGGTTTCTGTAAAATCAATCACGTTGTCTTAGCCCTACACAATATTTTCATATCATTTTTTTGTTTTTATTCCTGTATACAGTCATTTTCTACCATACACAAGTTCACTGCAGAAAGCTTTAAAACTAGAGGAAAGTATAAAGATAACAAAGTATAAAAGTAAACAAGACTCTCCAAAAAAACCAAACAAACAAACAGAGGGGCACCTGGGTGGCTCAGTCGGATAAGGGTCCAACTCTTGATTTCGGCTCAGGTCATGATCTCAGGGTCATGGGGTTGAGCCCCATGTCAGGCTCTGCTCTCAGTGTGGAGTCTGCTTGAGGTTCTTTCTCTTCCTCCCTCTGCCCCTACCCCCACTCATGCACTCTCTCTCTCTCTCAAATAAATAAATAAAATCTTTAAAAAAAAAAAAGTAAATAAAACTCTCAAAATCTATCACCTAGAGATAACCATTTGAATATAAAAAATTATAACAGACTTACTAAGGTATGATTGATATACAATAAATTGTAATATTTAAGATGTATAATTTGAGAAGCGTTATGCATATATATACACATATATACCTGTGAATACACACATATATGTGTATGTGAAACCATCACCATAATTAATATAATGAGTATATCCATTACCTGACACCCCCAAAAAACCCCATGACCCTTTGTAATTCCTTCCTCTGCCCCCCACTCCCTGGCCAACACCAGTCTGCTTTCTGCCACCATAGATTAGGTTACATTTGTTATTTTATGTAAATGGATTCATATAGCATACACTTCTTTTTGTCTGTTCTTTTTCACCCAGTGTAATTATTTTGAGATTCATCCACATTGTAGCTGTATTAATAGTTAATTTGTTTTTATTGCTGAGTAGCATTTTATAAATGCTTATATAGCAATTTATTCATCTATCGATGGATATTTGGGTTTGTGATATCTTTTTCCAGCACCAACAACCAGTTCTCTAATTCTCTGATATCAATCGCGTGTCCGGCAATTCAATTCCGACACTAACTACCCAGAGTTAGCACGGACCCCACAGGGTAAGGGCTCAGTCCCACAGGACTATCCCCACTACAGATACCAGCCAAAAGTGGAGTCCCCATGCAACCCACACTTTTGCCCAGCTGACTACTACTTCCGAGCTTCCCACAACCCTTCTTCCGTTGTAATTTACTTGAATGATTCACAGAATTCAGAAAAGCAGTTTATGATTCTAGTTTCTCATAAAGGATACCACTCAGAAACAGCAAGGTAGAAGAGATGTGTAGGGCAAGGGATGGTGGGAGAAGGGTGTCGAGCTTCCATGCCCTCTCCATGTGCTACCCTCCCCCAAACAGCCATGTGTTTGCCAATCAGAAAGCTTTCCAAACCCCATCGTTTAAGGGATTTTATGGAGGTTTCATGATGTAGGCATGATTGATTAAATTATCTGCCATTGGTGAATGAAGTCAATCTCCAGCCCCTCTCCCCTCCCAGGAAAGAGGTCAGAAAGTAGGGCTGAAAGTGCTAATCCTCTAATCACATGCCTGGTCTTTCTGGCGACCAGTCCTTATCCTGAAGCTATCCTGAAGGGATTTCACTGCAATGTACCTCACTAGCATAAACTCAGATATGGTCTAAAGAGATTTGTTACAAAGAACAAAAGAGCCTCCTATCACTCAGGAAATTCCAAGGGTTTTAGGAGCTCTGTGCCAGGAACCAGGGACAAAAACCAAATATATATGTTTTTTGTTTTGTTTTTTTTACTAAACCACAAGGTTGTTTTCTGTTTGGGGTTGTTATAAATAAAATCACGAATATTCATTACAAATTTTTGTAGAAACATATGTTTTTATTTCTCTTGAGTAAATACCTAGGAGTGAAGCAGCTGCATCATATGGTAACTGTATGTTTAACTTAAGAAATTGCCAGATTTGTTTTTCAGGGGAGTTGGGCCACTTTATGTTCCCACCAGAAGTGTGTGAGGATTCCAGTTGCTCTAAATCCTCACCGAATCTTGCTACAGTCAGTGTTTTAAATGTAGGTGCTCTAATACATTGGTAGTGTTATCTCAATGTGGTTTTAATGTGCATTTTTCTAATGACTAATGATAAAGAGCATCTACCCATGTGCTTATTTGGCATTTGTATATCTTCTTTGGTGAAATGTCTGTTGAAAGCTGTTGCCCATTTTTAAGTTGGGTTGTTTGTTTCATGATTGAGTTTTGAGTGTTCTTTTTTTTTTTTTTTTAAAGATTTTATTTATTTATTTGAGAGAGAGAGAACACATGAGAGGGGATAGGGTCAGAGGACGAAGCAGACTCCCTGCCGAGCAGGGAGCCCGATGCGGGACTCGATCCTGGGACTCCAGGATCATGACCTGAGCTGAAGGCAGTCGCTTAACCAACTGAGTCACCCAGGCGCCCGAGTGTTCTTTAATATATTCTGGATGCACATCCAATATCAGATATGTGATTTGTAAATATTTTCTCACAAAGATGTGGCTTGTCTTTTCATTCTCCTATGTCAAAGAGCAGAAATTCTTAATTTGATGAAATTTCATTTATTAATGTGAATCATGCTATCATATCTATGAAATCTAACCCAAAGTCACAAAGATTTTCTCCTATGCTTTCTTCTAGACATGTTCTAGTTTTCATTTTACATGTAGGTACATGATCCATGTTGAGTTAATTTTTGTGAATTATATATCTTTTATTTTGTTTGTGTTTTGTTTTTGTTTTTGCTTCTGGGTATCTACATGCTTTGGCAACATTTGTTGACAAGGCTTTCCTTTTGCTCCCAGATTGCCTTTGCCCTTCTGTTAAAAATCAGATATATTTATATTTCTCTATCTTATTCCATTAAACTACATACCTATCTTTGTTAAAAAACTAACAAACAAACAAGCCTCAGCAAAAAAGGAACAGAATGGAACTGAAATATTTCTCTATTTCTTCTGTATTTATATATATATATATATATATATATATATATATATATATTTCTCTAGTTTATTCCATTAAACTACATGCCTATCTTTATCACATTGTCTTGATAACTATAACTTTATAATAAGTCTTGATACCAGGTAATGATAGTTCTCCACATTTATTCTTTCTCAAAGTTGTTATGGCTGTTCTGGGTTTCCTGCATCTCCATATGAATTTGAGGATCTGCTTGTCAATTCCTATAAAGAAGTCAGCCAGGAGTTTGATAGACATTGTGTTAAATCTGTAGATGAGTTCAGGGAGTGTTGTCATTTTTAACAATATTAAGTCTTTCAATCCATGAGCCTGAGACCTACTTTCATTTATTTAGATTTTTTTAAAATTTCTTTCCAAAATATTTTGTAATTTTTAGTGTACAACCTTGCATTTTTATTGTTAATTTTATTTCTAAATATTTTATTCTTTTTGATGCTATTATATCAGAAAGTATATACAAATACAATTTATTTTGTTTATTGATCTTATATCCTGCAACCTTGCTGAAATTGTTTATTAGTTCTAATAATTTTTTAAATAAATTCTTAGGATTTTCTGTATACAAGATCATGTCATTTGGGAATAAAGATTGTTTTACTTCTTTTTTCCCTATCTGAACGCCTCTTATTTCATTTTCTTGCCTAATTGCCCAGTACAATGTTGAATAGAAGTAGCAAGAGCAGATATCCTGATCTTGTTCCTGACCTTGCAGAAAAAGCACTCAGTCTTTCACCATTACATGTGATATTAGCTGAGAGTTTTTCATAGATGCTCTTTATCAGGTTGCAGAAGTTCCATTCTGTTCCTTTGTTGTTGTTGTTGAGGCTTGTTTGTTAGTTTTTTAATCATGAAAGGATGTTAGCACATTAATTCATTTTTGCAGGTTAAACCAGCAGAATATTTTATAAACATGGAGAAGCTGATTCTAAAATTTATATACAAGGGCAAAGTACCTAAACAAACAATGAGAGACAATGTATGAAGAACACCGGGCTAAGAGCCTTCCAGTATTTCCCTAATCCTCCTACCTCTATGAAATAGCACTATTTTCATCTCATAGACGTGGGTCCTGGGGCTTAAAGAAGTAATGTAGTTTGACCAGGGTTACATGGATGGTAAGTGGTAAAAGAACTGAAAAGAGTCTGCCCAGAGGAAGTCCTTAATAAGCGTCCATTCCTTCAGGAACACGTCACTCCTCCCCCCATATGCAGAAATGGAGTCTCCCCAGAGATTCAAGAGGTAAGAACAACTTTTTTTTTTTTTTAGAAAGATCTTTGGAAGGACAGTATCAATACTGTGACAGTAATAGGTGTCAAACTCTTACTTATCTAATTCCTTCCTTTGTTTTACCTAAAATTTAAGAAAAGCCCTCCTCCTCAGTACATGGTAAACTTTCCTACACCAAACCATCTACCAGCTTCTACTACACTCCTTTAAAGCCTCCTGCACTGGCCTTTCTAGAGTGTTCTCTCTTCCATGTGGCTGCCCCCTCACGTGTGTCTTATACCTCCAACGCAAATGGGATGGAGACGAAATTAAAGTTTTCTTACTGTATTGAATTCCCTTTGATAAATGTCCACCCTTGCAGTGCCTTGAGCTGGTCATACCACACTTAAGGAGAGAGAGAGGGAGCATTAACTATTGTCTTTCAGGTTCAAACCCTCTCTTCTGCGCTCTGCCTGCTGCTTTGTCATCTGGCTCAGTGCTGGATTCCACCACGGAGAGCACCGGACGCCAGCTGCAATGTTGGAGGAGGCAGGACTGACTCACTCATTCCTACTTGCTTGTTGGTTTCTAGGGGCCTCAAGGTCCTGTCAGCAGCACCCCAGCGATACCTCCTTGCTCCACCAGTGCAGGCAGAGTAAGGCTCCCTCCTCAGAATTCCACCTCCTCGAAGTTTCTCAGTTTTAGTAATTCCAACCTCTTCCTTTGATCCACAGCCAGAAGGATGGGAGCAGCTTCCTGCCGTTGCTGTATGATACGTTTGTGTTCTCTTTTTGCCTTTTCAATTCTTCAAGCCTGTATAACAATTATGTATATTAAATTTTCTCTTTTAAAATAGTTGGTGTGGCTTCTGTCTCCTAACTGGATGCTGAGGGATACAGAGGAGGTGGGAGGAGATGGGACCAGGAGGGTTTTAAAGGCCCTTTAATAACAAAACTCCATGTCCTACAGACTGGGGCCACTGAGTGAGGTCAAGAGTCAGGGGTCCTTAAGTTACAGAGGGATCTTAAAAGAATCTGAGCTTGAGGCCAGGGGAAAGGGAGAAGGTTCCCCAGGTCTGGCTCTGGGCTAGCCTTTAGGCTGTCCAATGTCTAGTTCAACTCATCCTGGTGATAGCAATAAAGAATGCATAAGAATGGTGGCTCTGGATCACATTTCCAGACACCTGATGGGCACTGGCCACAACACCGTCAGCTGCAGAGAAGTGAGGCAGCCACCAATCCTGGTTCTCACAAAATTGGCATGGGCTTCCTCGCCTTGGAGAAGAGACACTCATGAGGAGGTACAAAGAGTGCTCCTCATTCAAGGGAGGGCAAGGCAGCTAACTTGACCCCAGATGGGGACAGAGTACATGTGCCCCTTGCAGGAGAACCAGAGTCCAGAGTTCCCAGTCCGCTCAACTCCTGGAAGCTAATGGAGTCATTGTTAAGAGGATGGACTCTGGTGCCAGACTGCCCAGATTCAGACCACATCACTGCCTCTTACTAGCTGTGGGATCTTTGGCAATTTTCTCAATCTTCCTATGCTGCAGTTTCTTTATCTGTATAATGGGAATAATAAGAGTGCTTATCTTAGGGCACCTGGGTGGCTCAGTTGGTTAAGCGACTGCCTTCGGCTCAGGTCATGATCCTGGAGTCCCTGGATTGAGTCCCACATTGGGCTCCCTGCTCAGCGGGGAGTCTGCTTCTCCCTCTGACTCTCTTCCCTCTCATGCTCTCTCTCATTCTCTCTCTCAAATAAATAAATAAAATCTTTAAAAAAAAAAAAAGAGTGCTTATCTTAGAGCTCTTTATAAGGGTTTAATGAATTACTTTATTTTAAGCATTTAGAACAGTGCCTGGCACATGAAAAGAGATATGAAATTAGTAGCTATTGTTATTATGATTATGATCTGTGTATCTCACACAAGCTAAACAGGGGAGAGATGGCATATATGGAGAGGAAACATTTTAGGTCAGAAAAGCTATGTGTTTAAAGATTCTTTAAGTTGCAAGGAACAGAAAATACTAAAGACAAATGACTTAAAAGGGAGGGGGTTTATTATCTCAAAAACAAGAAATCCAGAGTAAGACAGCTTCTGCAGTACAAGGATATCAAGGACTCAACTCCTTTTCATATTTCTTTTCTGCTATTCTCAGCAGAATGGCTTTTCCCTGGGGCTTGTCTTCTCATGTTTTCAAGATAGCTATAGCAGCTCTCAACATCACAGCTTCCAGACAACATACCACGGCATCAAGGACTTTTATTTCTCTGTGTTATCTTTTAAAGATAGAGGACAATCTTTCCCAGATGCCCCCCGCCCCCAGCTGACTTCTTCATTCTCATTGGATAGATTTGTTTCACATACCCATGCCTACACCAATCAGGGACAGGGGGAATGGAACGCTCAAGATCAGTTAGACCAATCATGATTCACAGCAATGGGGCTCGAGCCCACCTCCTCTGGAGCCCAAAGCTGAGCAACAGGCACCTGAGAAACAAAGTCCGGGTGCAGTTAGGAAGGAGAAAGGGAGAAATGGCTGATGGGCAGGCAACCAAGAGTGCCTGCTGCCGTGGCCTTCCCAGCACCCTGCAAATCACACAGCCCTTAACCTATGCATAAAATTGAGCCTGTGTCCAGACTGGCCACACTGGACATTTAAGAGAAATTGTGGGGGAGGAGGAGAAACTTCTTCCCACCTCTTCAGGGTGGGAACACTGCTTTCCACCTCTTCAGGGATATCTATTCTTCAGAATAGATTTTATTCTCCCAGATCCCAAACACACGCACACACACACACACACACACACACACACACTGTTTGGGGAGTGTTTGTCAGGAGGAGTGTGAGGAATGGAAAACAGGGAGGAGAGGAAGGGGGAGGCCAGGGCTGAATAAATTGGCCTGTCCACAAAGGATAGAGGAGAGAACATTAGCAAGAAAGAAAAAGGATGGGAGCTGGAGAGCCCCCAAGCACAGAAGCTGGGGAAATGAAGGGACAAATTCAGGAAGGAATGTTATTTAAACTGTGTGCACATCTGAAGAGCAGAAAAACCAAAGGAGCTGCACAAAAGGCTACACAAGAGAGGGGAGCCTGGGAGCGGGAGTTGAGAGGAGGGCCCTTTCAGAGCGAGTATAAAATGGTGTGATAGTTTCAATAGCAATGACCCAGCACCGATTCTATTTTTTCTTAACATGAAATCTCTGCTGTGCCAAAATGACATGACTGTAAAACTGCTATTTCTGTGAGGCAGGAAGAAGGCATGGAAAGGAATTGAATCAAGCAGCTGGAAGCTTGGGACAGAGGGGCAGCCCCTGGCCAGCGACGGGCACGTGAACAGCTCCCGATGGGGAGGGGGGCGGGAGCTCCGTGTCTGGGAGATCTGTTTACTTTTTCATGCCCAGATGTCCAGGGGGCCCAGACCTCACTCTTGGTATCCCACCGGGCTAAGGCTGGGGGCAGGAGATACTTGGAACTTCTCCGACCCCCAGTTAGTGGCTGCGTTCTCTGATGGACGCTTTTAATAATTGGATCCAGAGATGGCAAACTCAACCCTTCTCAGTACTGATACTGTGAGAATAAGGAGAGTAAATTCCTTATTCTCACAGTATCAGTACTGAGAAGGGTTCCCTGGGATTATTCGTGGAGATAGCATGGGATTTGTTTAGACGAAACACTTCCATAAATTACTTAAGGTGATAGGTGTGACCCTAAAACAAGACATCCTCCAGTCACAAATAATGCTCTGTAAGCTGCTCTGCAAGGGCCTGGGGGTTAAAATGTGCAATCATGACTATGGCTACCGCAGAGATCAGAGAGGAGGGAGCTCAGCAGAGTTGGAATAAGAGTTTTATGCAGAAGGGTAGCTTGAAAGCAGAGAGGCACAATCTAGCCAGAGAAGAAGAGGGGGAGGGGAGTACTCCAGGCAAGGACTAAAGGAGTCAATGACAAGGAGGCAGGGATAAGCATGGCAGATGGGAGGGAAACTCAGTCATCCTGCTGGCCTGAAACTGGGCAGCCTCTCATCCTGGATGCCAAGGGAGGGAAAAGGACCTTCAGAGCCAACTGTCTCCATCACTCAGACATGGGGGACTCCCCCCACATACAAACTAGCCAGGGAGAGTTTTTAGAGCAGGAAGGTTGGGAGGAGGTCCTTTCTCTGATTTAGAAATCTGTGTGACCATAGATAGCACCCGATCCAGCCCCCAAAGTGCCACTTCAGAGAGCAGAGCTATGTTTTTTTCATGAAAATGTTCTTTTACCTTAATGCAAAAGTCAGGAAAACCAAATCTGGACCAAAAGGAGAATTTCCCTTGGAGACCTCCGGTTTCCCTTGCGGTCCCCAGGGGCGCCCATCCTTGCGCCCATCCTTGCGCTCAGTCTGCAACCCGCTGCTAGGCCTCTGCCTCAGGACGAGCAAATTACCAATTCCAGTCTCACACAAGGAATTAAGCTTGGAACAATACAGTATTTTACAATCCAGTACAAGCTGCATTTATCCAGAGCTTTTCATGCATGGCATCTTAAAGCTCTTTATGACCCCTTTTTAAAGAAAGGAGGGGGGTAGAAAAAAAAGAATTTAAAAGAGGAAACCTTCTAAAAACCCAAACCCCCACTGAACTAAATGAGCCATTGAGAGTGAATAGGACTTAACAGTGGCCTTCAGAATGGGAACAGAAGTCCCACTCGGATAGAACAAGAACAAGAGAATCAAAGGAAATCACAGCTCCAAGAGGACTGCACAGGCCTTGAAACTTACCCCTTGGCCCTTGGGCACTGATGGGTAATGCCATCTGTGCCTGGCATGATGAGTTTTGGATGGGCGTCAGGAGAGGGGGTCTGGCTCCCATGTGAGTGCAGACAGGATTAGAAGGCCACCTCTTGGCTCTGAAGATGGTGAGCACCAGCCTCAATATTCTCTCTGCCTGTCTAAGCATCATCCCCACCCCCCAACCCTGCCCCCAGTGGTCACTGCATAGGAAGTGGTTCTGCTACATGCCTTTGGACTCCATCCTACTCAAAGCTCCCTTTCCCAATCTCCCAGGGCCCTCACACTGGGTTGCTGCTCAGTCCTGGCCATGCCTGCCCTTCTTGGAAGTCCCTCATGCTTTAAGCATCCTTCCCGCACCTCCTTCTGCTCTCCCTCTCACCCCACCTCCCCCAACACCCTGGCTCTCCCCCCTGCCTCCTATTTCTTGCACAGCCAGCTCTCTGCTTGGACCAGACTGATCAGTTTATTCTTTTAGATGTGTCACAGGATGGTAATCATTTAACATGACACTGTGTCAAAAAATATATCTGTCTCTTAAAAAGATCTCCAATGTTGTAATCAGAAGAGAGACCTGGAACTTCCGTGGAGATGGAGGACACTCAGAATAAATGTCACCAATGTTCAGATAGCCAGGGTGGCCAGCAAAGGAGTTTCTGCATGAACATGAGAAATGTAAGTAACTCATTTTGGGCTGTTGACAAAGTAAAACCATTAGCCTCGTGAATCAGTCCCTGGGAAACTCCGTTATTTTACACTGAAACTTTAGGTGGGGGTTTGTATGAATGAAGTTCTAGGACCAAGATGAGATCAGTTATTAAAAAAAAAAAATCAAAGAAATTACTTTTGGGGGAGGGTAAAGTTTGTAGTGTATAGTTTTTGACTACCCAGACCCCTACCTCCCGGAGATTTTGTGAAGACTAACACCTTGGAGATGGTTAGAGCAAACAATAGTAGGGCAAAGGGACAGGGACGGGGCGAGGAGGCCTTCATCTTGTCCTGCCTCTAACCAGCTGTGTGACCTTGGACAAATCATTTCACCTCTCTGCTGGTTGGTCTCATTGTCTATAAAACGAGCTCATTTAAACAATATCTAAGGTTTGTCATGGGTCCAATATGTCAGGTTTGGGTGGAAATGACATGATAATGCCATTAAATATGTTCAATTCCTCTGAATGATAACACTACTATTCTTTAAACTTCCCAACCCCTCCAATTTTAAACGCAAGCATTGTTTCTTCAATCCCGTGAGTACTAAAACACAGATGTTGCGATTTGGAAACAAAGGCAAGAGAATCACAGGCAACCAAAATGAACTGCAAGAAAGTTAGCCTGTGGTTTGCTGAAATGCATATGTGTATTAGCCACACCACCAATATAATAGTAACAAGACAGTGACTCGTCTGACTAGGCTGTAGTCTCTGGAACTTACTGTTATCTTTAGAGCTGAAGGAGCCAGTGGCCTTCGGTGTCCCCTGACAGCTAATCGTACAGAGGACGGGGAGGGAAAGGAAACTGGAGTAGGTGGGATGGTGTTGCAGACACTGCAAATGCCCTCCACCATCTACGCACCCACCAGCCTGACTTCCAACCGCTGGAAGGCTTTCTGTGGCCCAGAGCACACTCTGCACAAAGCAGGCTGGGATTGACGATGCCCCTGAGAGCCGTCCTTGTCAATGCCTGACAGGAGCTGAAGGAGCTGTACCTGGGCCCCTTCACTCTCTGGGGAAGGTCCCTCTGAGGAGGATGTCCCTCCGTGCCTCCCTGAGCTCGCCAGCCGGGCTACGCTCCAGTTGCCCACAGAGGCAATTTGCTAAATGAGGCAGCCTCTGTTGGCTGCTTTCCCTTGCCTGTCCCACTTCCTTATTCCCTCATCGGTGTTTCCGGGATCACTTCCCAAATGAACTATTTTCACTCACATCCGTGTTTCAGAGTCTGCCTTTTGGGAGGTCAGGGGGTGGAGGGTAAGAATCCCAACAGAGACAACTGGTCCAACTCCTCAAAATATAGCTTTGTTCTAGAATTGTTCTAGAGTTTCTCATTTGTTTGTTCAACAAATATTTGTTGTGTTCCTACGGGATCAGGCACTGAGCCCAGTGCTTTTGAAAAGTGATACATACACACTCTGTGGAAGATCAGTCAATGGCCATTTGGCTGAGAATCTCCCACGACAGGCAGAGTTAGCTGTGACAGGGCAAGGGACCAATGAGGGGCCGACCCCTGCTGGACACGGCAAGGTCCAGATGCACTGGCTGGCTCAGAGTCTAAAGATGAAAGACTAGCACCGAGAAGCTTCTCATCCAACGTGCACCATCTTCCCCGGCCCCCAACAACACAAAAGCCTCTTTATGTTGTGAGCCATGAGAAGGTAGTTCTGACACATCTCGCTCAGGGAGATGGGCAGCAGGAAAAAAGAACCATCCTGCTTCCTTTGTGTTTGTCCAGGTGTCTGTTCCCATCCGAGGCACTTCCAGGGGCTGACCTGCCACAGGGGCTCATCCGGGCCTTTGAAGCCGACAGCCCTCCGGCCAGTATGTCTGCCCAGCAGCCTGGGAAATGCGTGTCGTTCCAAGCGTGAGTCCCTGAGCGTGTCACAGAGGGCAGTGTACCCCTGAGGGACCAAGAGAAGCATGCAGACCTCCCTGTGCCCTTGGGGGTCCTGAGGAGAACACAAGAGTTTCAAATAGAAATATCAAATAAAAGTGACAGGACTTCAGGGTTGAGAAAGGAGGATGGCAGCAAGTAAACATTGCCTTCTGCACACCTGTCTTCCAGGAGGTCCCCGGGGGCTGCAGTGATGAACTCGGGTCCCAGGGACTCTCAGTGTGCCTCTGTCAGAGGTGCAAGAGGGCCCTTCTTTTTCTTTCTTCAACGCCATAGATGCTGCCTGAGGGCTTGTTCATGCTATTTGTGTGGGAAGCTCAAGTTCAGGAATTTCTTCTTTAGTTTTACACAAGCCCAAATTTTAATAGACATCAGTTACTGGGATCACGAGTTGGGCAAAAAGCTGAGGAAGGTTAGCATCCAAATAAGAGAAATGTCCTTTTAAGCACATTTTTGTAATTCCCTAGGTAATAGAGAGAGAGAGAATTGTATTTTTTGTCTGCTTCTTTCCTTAAATGGCTCTTTTCCACTTCTTTTGATTTTGCCCTTAAGCCACACTGCTTTAGGATAGGCAGCACAGAGGCGGCCCAGGTGAAGGAGGGGGTGCGGGAGCCTGACTTCCATCCTTGTGCAATGCAGCCACGTGGAGGGAAGGGGAAACAGGTGGAGAGGGTGCCCACCGTGGAGCTGCTTCTGCCACTGAATCCGTCTCACTCTGATACTCACACCACGTTAAAGAAGGTGGCCATTGCACGAGTTTTTATTTCTCCTGAGAAGAAAATGTAAGTATTATGTTCAGAAATTAAATTTGACCACTTATTAATGGATTTTATTAAGTGGTATTTATTAAATTCATTTGCTCTTGAAAATGAAAGACCAGATCTTTAACCAATTAATTTTTGATAATAAGGTTTAATCTTAGTAAAGAAATGGTGAAGAGAGGAGTGAAGTGAAGACAGAGAACATTGTCCAGAATTCCAGAGGTATTTTTCCCCAAAAAGAGCACTAATGACTGAGTGCTAGGCTTTGGGGGTAACACAAACTGGCGGAGGACACCATTCCCAATCAGGGAGCTTACACTCTGGTTAAGGGACTGAGGCAAATCTCAAAATACCACAGCATAATTTAGACTATAATAAGTAGCATAAGAGAATAGCCATCAAAGTCATATAGGCCCTTAGAAGAGGTAGAGACCATCTACCTCTGGCTGTGGGAAATTCATTCATTCATTCATTCATTCATTCATTCATTCATTCATTCAACAAAAGGCACTTACACTGGCCAGGCACTAATCTAGAGCACTGACCTAACAGTGAACAGAATACACCTCCCTTACGGAGCTTACACTCTAGTAGGGAAAGACGGATAATAGACAGTAAGCATACCAAATAATTAAATTAAATGTTTTGTAAAGAGGCTTTGCATGTTCAGGGAAAAAGGAAATAGAGCTGAGAAAGGAAATAGTGCGTTTGAGTTGGTGTCTACAAGGATCGTGACCTTCCCATTGAATGGAAGGGGTTATTGGAAGGCTCTGAGCAGAATGATGTGATATGATTGGCATTTTAATAGGAACACTCTGGATTGAGAACAGCTTCAGAAGATGTTTAAAGGAAACATTAAGACCCTCACAGTTAATGTGTGTTGAGCAGGCCCTCCATACCAGATACCGTGATAATCAAGTATCATGGATTCTCCCATACATCCTCCTGTCAGTGCTGTGGGGAAGATATAATATCCCCAGTATACTGACAAGGAAATGAAAGCTGAAGAGCTAAACAATTTGTACAAAACCTCACAGACGACAGCATGTAGGGCCTCAGATCTGTCAAATGTTCTGACCACTAGCCTCCCTGCTTCCAAGCAGTTCTGTTACACTGGTATCAGGTTTTCCTACAACTTTCTTTCATGCTATGGATTTCCTGGTCAAAAACCTACAAGGGTTCCCAACATCTGAAGCCCTCTTTTGGGAAGTTTATGTGCCATGACTCCAGCAGGAACTCTCTGTTCCACTCAAGCCAAGAAATACCCGATTGTGATGGTCAAGGCACTACTGAAAGGAATACAAAAGATAAAGCAGACCATGTCAAAGACATAGTAATATAATATAGCAGAGTTAGAAGATAGATATCTGTGTTTTAAAAAAAAATCCAATTCAGGCAGAAAGAGTCAGGCCAACAAAAAGTCAATTGATTTTAGAACACTCAGCTCATTGTCCTTCAAACATGCCATGCTCATGTGTCAATTTATGTCTGGCTCTTGTACACTAGCCCTCACACATCTTTTTACCATCATAAGAAACTTATGCACTGATTGTTATCATCCCAAATTTATAGATGAAGAGCCAAGCTTAGATGTAACTATTGCCAAGGTTGCACAGCAAGGTGGCACCATGGAATTCAATATTCAGCATCCAAACTGGAGTCATTGTTAACTCCAAATTCCATAGGCTTTTTACTATAGCTCACTGTCATTTCACTGGAGGGAGAAAAGAGAGAACAGCAGAGGAAAAATGAGAGTGAAAGACTGTCTAATACAAGGAACGAGCCACTGCCTGCAAAGTTAACGGCTGCCTAAAAGAGCACCCAACTGGGCGGTGATGCAGGGTGACATGCCTGTTACCCAAAGATGTAGCAAATGAAGCCAAATGGTAAGCAGGGCAAGCTGAGTCTGGAAGGGGCCAGGTGTCAACATGGGTGAGGTCCAAAACCAGGGAAGAATCTGGCCAAAGCCTAGGTATGAAACTCAAAGGGTGGTGCTACTGGAACACATGGCAATAGAAGAAATGAAGAGACTCTTGAGGAGAGGGTTGGGAAGTCAGGGTGCTGGATAAAAGAGAAGGGTACACACAAAAGAGGACACAATGTCACTGAGGCACCTTGGTAACAGTTCTTAAATAGAACTATGAAGGAAAGGCAGAGCCTCTGTGAGAGTCTTAGACCAAATGCCAGCTTCATGTAATGGAATAGAATGACATGAGTAACAATAGGTCATCAGTTGGTGGAAAATCTACGTGGAGGTGAATCCTCCCCTGTGCTCATATTGGGACTCAGATTGTCTCCTCCACAGACCGATGGGGAGGCCCTGAGTTGTCTAAGGTCTGGGATCTGAGGACTGATACTGTTCTGTAGGGTGCTTGACCACACCTTAGGTCATTTTTTAATTCATCCACTGCCAATGTTACAGGACCCTTACAAAGAGTTTGATTGATTAAGCGTCTTTTCCCTGTGCCAATATTGTTCCAAAAAGGATTCTGTTGTATAAATTTTAGATGAAATCTCATAACATTTTTATTTGAGTCCTTTTCTTGAACATTGGATTTCATGAGGTTAGACATTAAAACAAAATTCTCTAACTTCTACATTTTCCCATCTATGGAGGATTTTGAGGATATAGGAGGAGCAATGTGCATGATTCTTGTAAACCATATTTCTTGCTTTTAAACCTCAATATTATTTGGGTTACATCTCCTCAGTCCCAAAGATAAAGTTTTGCAGTTATCTACTTTATTTTACCATAATCAAACCCATGCAAGATTCTGAGGTCTGAAGAATGCTGTTCAGCAAAAAATTTATAGTAAGTACAGATTATATTCATCATCAGTGCAGCTTACTTCTCAGGCTCTCCCCCTTCCTTTGCCAACACCCCATTGCTGCTATTATTCCTTGTGATCATGTGGCAACCCTGTGGACTAGGCAGGGCAGATGAGCAAATGTGAGGCAAAGTGAGTCTGGCTAAAGTCATTCATTTTTCCTTAATCAAAATTGTTTAAGTACTCATCTCTGATTCAAATAGTAGTATCACATGGGCTGAGGTTAGGAATCTCCCCCCTCCTCTAGCTAGGCAAATAAACTTC
Source organism: Mirounga leonina (assembly GCF_011800145.1). Lineage (NCBI taxonomy): Eukaryota > Metazoa > Chordata > Mammalia > Carnivora > Phocidae > Mirounga > Mirounga leonina. Next base: position 2,108,013 of record NW_023270889.1, read on the forward strand.
TCAAAGGAGAAAATTAAAGAAAAAGTGAAGGTACATTTAAATTTCAGTTTCTGGAAACAAAAGGACAAGGCATGGCTTGATGGATTGGTAGCAAATTTGTCTTTAATGACTTTTATCCTACATTCCTATCTTATTACATGCAGCTGCAGAAGAACCAACCATCCTGAATGTACCTTAAAGGGCACAGGAGGATTAAATAATGCATGAAGGATTTCCTGACAGGTTTGTCAGACTTAAATTTTGGAACATGAGGGACATGGTTCAGAGTCCCCAGAGTGACAGGTCTGATGAGTGATATCACTGACATTCTAGACTTAATTTTTGTTGTTGTTAAAGAAAAATCTATTTCGGGTGCCTGGGTGGCTCAGGCATTAAGCATCTGCCTTCGGCTCAGGTCATGATCCCCGGGTCCTGGGATCGAGCTCCGCATCCGGCTCCCTGCTCAGCGGGAAGCCTGCTTCTCCTTCTCCCACTCCCCCTGCTTGTGTTCCCTCTCTCGCTGTCTCTCTCTCTGTGTCAAATAAATAAGTAAAATCTTAAAAAAAAAAAAAAAAAGAAAAAGAAAAATCTATTTCAGGCCTGAAAACTTTTACTTCCATTTTACCATATTTTACAGTCTAGAGTTGCACTGTCCAAAATGAAAGCCACTCAGTGGCTACTGAGCATTTGGAATGTTGCTAGTACGAATTGAGATTTATTATAAGTATTAAAAACACCCCAGATTTTAAAGACTTTGTACTAAAGAAAGAATGTAAATAGCTTATTAGTAATTTTTATATTGATTACATGTTGAGATAATATTTCAGATATGAGGTAAATAAAACATTATTAAAATTAATTTACCTGTTTCTAGCCTTTTAATGTGGCTTCTGTCAAACTGAAAATTATGTATGTGGCTCACATGAGTGACTTACACTTGTATAGCAGCAATCTAGAGAGTACTTTTCTCTCAAGAACTATGAAGAATTTGAGATATTACTCAACTGGCAAGCTAAGAAGTCACTTGGTCACAGTTTCACGGACGCTGGTAGAAGATACGAAACTCCTGGGTCAAAGACAAAAGATAGTCTATTATTCATAGTGACAGCAGGAGCCAGAGTATCAGCATACTGACACAAGCCCCAGTTACCACTTTCTCTTTTCCAGATGTCTTTTAGTTATTCTAATACCATAAAGGTAATTTAAGGAAAAAATAGTTTAATGTGGGAGATTTTTACAATTTACTAATAGTACAAAATTTATTTTGCCTAGTATGTTTTCTATAGGAAGAGGAGAGTGTGTGTGACCTTTCTCACCCAGCTTGTTATTAGTAATAAGTACTTGTCCTTGAGGGTCAGGGCAAAACTGGCCTATTTATTTACTGATCAAGTTATGTGAGCACTTGGAAGAAAGATACTAGGAGACCCAAGCCCCAGTTACCACGAGTGATGTGAAAAGAACTAGATATACTGTATTGTACCACAGGAAAGGAACATGGAATTTAGAGAACTTCGATCTTTGATAAAGCACAGTTGGCAAACCTGTCTTTGCTCTAGAGGAAAACACTATCTCTGTCTTCCAAGGCTGTTAACTCCACAAACATCCTTGAAAAGATACTCCAGATGGAAGGATAGTCACTGCATTGCTTGCAAGATGAGCAGCAGTGTGAGAGACCCATGGAGAACTATCTACCAACATTCTCATTTCCATTAGTTTTCTTTTCCTAGACTATACATTGCTGCTTGTGGATGTTATATTTTTATAGATTCATTTAATACACGTTGTTAAAAAGCCAACATCAGCCCCTAACTCATGGTAAATTTCTAAAGGGTTTGTAGTTTCTTTATTGAATTGTACACTCTGATGTCTTAGGCCTCACTTCCCTTCTCTGAAAAGAACTCATTTTCCTGAAATCATTATATTCAAAATGTACTCACTGGACCATTGGCAGCTTACTGAAATAAGCTAATACTCTGGACACACACATTTAAGAAACATTTGGAAGCACCGGCACTTTAAAAACATTTGTGTAACTAAATGGTGATTGGAAGTCTCCTCAAAGCCTTGACTCCAGAGTCTTAGTTCCCATGACAGCACACAGGTCTGAACAGGCTCTGCCTTGCACCCTGGAATGTTGCACCTTCAAAGCATTTCACCAATATCGAGTAATTGGTTTTCACAATGCAGAGGTAAGGTTGATCATTAAGTACTATTATCCAGATTTGACTGGCTTAATTCACTTGCCTCAGGCACCAGCAGTCAAAGTCAAAAGCAAGAGATGAATCCAGAATATCTGGCTTCTATGCTATATTAACATCCCTGGACCATGTCTATTTTTTGCACATAAAACCACTCCTTCCTGTTCTTTTAAATATAGTCAGTAAGGAACAGCTCATGCTGTAATACTATATTTTTCCATACTGTTGCTTATAGACTATTTTATTTCTTTTAAAATTATCACTACTTCACTTTTAATTTTTTTCATTCATTTAAATAGGTAACAGATGCACACATGAAAACAAACGAAAAATGTAGGAGGGATGGAATATAATGAAAAGTACTCTTCATCTCTCTTCTGTCAGCCAGCCACCTAGTTCTTCTCTTGGGAGGCAAATTTCCTTATGAATTTCTTGTGAATACCTCCAGAGATGGACCACACTTTTACAAATATGTCCCTTATATTATGTAATTGATACGCATGTCATCTATATTATTCTGCATCTTGCTTTTCTCAGTAATCAGTCTTGGAGATTATTCCCTATGGATGCACTCAGTGGCTCATTCTTTTAACTGTACCATATTTATTTAATCCGTTTCCTCCTGGGGCATGTAGATTGTTGCCCATCTTTGCTATTATAAGCAGCACTTATTTACTTGTTGAGCCAACGCCTACCCAGTGTTTGCCTTGTGCCATGCTCTGCAGTCAATATCCTTGTACTTGTATCATTTTTGCATGTGCAAAAGAGTGAGAAGCACAGTGGTTTTGCTACTTTTTAGCTGTCTTTGAGCAAACTGCTGAGCCTCAATTTCTTTATTTACAACATGGGAATAACAATAGTACCTAGTTCATAAGGTTGTTGAGAGGAGTAAATATTTGTAATATATAAACATGTTTGTATATAATCCATGCAAAGCATGATGTCTAACACAAAGTATGTGTATTCATTGTAGCTGTAATTCCCATTTCTTTAACTGAGTGAACTTGAGCATCTTTCCAATTGTCTGTTTATATCCTTTGCCTGTTTTGTTATTAGATTATTATTGATCTTTTACTTATTGATTAGTCAAGTGTTTTCAAAGTATAAATTATATATAAATTATATATATTGTATATCCTTTGTCTGTAAGTTGAAAATATTTTCCTAGTTTGTAATTGGTCATTTCATTTTGTTCATTATTTTTCTCACCCTGTAGACATTTTTATTATTATAGAATCAAATTTACCCATCTTTTTTATATGACTTTTGGGTTTTGTACTCTATTCAAGAAGGTTTTTTGTCCTATTGTGAGATGATAAGAAAAATTATTTCCTTTTTTTCCCCTGGTACTTTGTACTTTATACTTTATTTTCTTTATAGTTAAATCACTGATCCATCTGTAAATTATTTTGGTCTCCGGTGAGGCAAGAATTCTACTTTCTTTTTCCAGATGTCTGTTAATTATTCTAATACCATAAAGGTAATTTAAGGAAAAAATAGTTTTACAATTTACTAATAGTACAAAATTTATTTTGCCTAGTGTGTGTTCCATAGGAAGACGAGAGTGCGTGTGGCCTTTCTCATCCAGCTCGTTATTAGTAATAAGTACTTGTCCTTGAGGGCCGGAGCATAACTGGCCTATTTATTTACTGATCAAGGTATGTGAGCACTCGAAAGGAAGATACTAGGAGACCCAGAGCCAGAGGACCCAACTAAGCTGTGGCCAAGTTCCTGACCCACAGAAACTGTGAGATCATAAATGACATTATTTAAGTCACTAAGTTTTAGGGGCGCCTGGGTGGCTCAGTCGTTAAGCGTCTGCCTTTGGCTCAGGTCATGATCCCAGGGTCCTGGGATCGAGCCCCACATCAGGCTCCCTGCTCCGCGGGAAGCCTGCTTCTTCCACTCCCCCTGCTTGTGTTCCCTCTCTCGCTGTATCTCTCTCTGTTAAATAAATAAATAAAATCTTAAAAAAATAATAATTTAGAAAAAAAAAAGCCACTAAGTTTTAGAGTGCTTTGTTACCTAGCACTGGGTAACACAATGAGCATAGATGAACATGGCAGAAGTGAGAGCCAATGGCACACCTTCTCGGATTGATTCTATTTCCTCAGTGACAAAGGGAGCAAGGTCATCTGCTGAGAGTGAGGATGCAGCAAGAAGTGACAGAGGTTTGAGGAGAGAGGAGAAGGTATAAGAAAGAAGCATGGGAGAGTTAGTAGACGAAGGAAGTACAGTATGACTGCAAGGCTGAGATGAGTGGTATGAACGTAAAGTGAGAACAGCCAGCCTGGCTGTGAAGTTATCTGCAATCACGTTCTCTTGGGTGGGTGCATGTACAGAGATTTGGCCGTGGTCAGAGTTAGGGTTTTGCCAGATGAGCGTGACAAAGAAAGGGGAGGCAGAGGAACTGAGGGTGTATATGAAGGAATGACTATTATGACAGACCATGGACTATAGGCTGGTAAATAGACATTGAAGGAAGTAAGAAGATAGTACAGTCAATTATTATAGGTCCTGGTGAGGGCAAAGAGTTTTTTAAATCAGGATTTAGTGGAATAATGGAAGTGATGTACACTTACTTTAGAAAAAAATAACATCATGTAAAGTTGAACCCATTGATTCCACTCCTAGAAAAACTCTAGCAAATATGCATCAGAAGATATGTACAAACTACTTATAGCAGCAGAATTAATAATATCAAAAAGCTGGAAGGAGCCTTGGGAGGAATGAATGAATAAATTTTGTTGTATTCACACCACAGAATATTATACAGCATAAAACCAAACCACGGCCATTGCACACAACAACATGGAGACATTTTGTGTATAGAATAGCGTATAAAAAATGCAAACTTCAAATCACTATTTGCAGTATGACATCATTTATATAAAGTTCCAAAACAAAAACAGCTAAATAATATACTGTTCAGGAATACATGCATATGTGATAAAGCCATTTTAAATATCAGGGGAATTAAAAGTGCAAAATTAGGCATAGTGGTTACTCATGAAGAGGAGGCAAGGAAATGGGATGGAGGAGGAAGACATAGGTAGAAGCAAATAAAATAAGAAGTGGTGCCCAGATAATGGGATCTTGAAATTAAGATAGTGGAGGGGATAAGATTCTTGGTAAAGACAGGGTCATGTGGTATGTCCATGCAAGTGAATGGCTGAGGCAGGATGGAGTATGAGATGTTTGGAGGAGAGGAGGTTAAGGAGCTGAAAGGCCAGTGAACTGGAAGATTCATCTATATGGATACTGAAATCACCAAGAACATAGTAGACATGATGTCAGAGAAAGTGACAGTGAGCCAGGAATGAGGGGAAGTGACACTGGAGTCAGTAAATGGTTGCCAAAAGGCAAGTGGCAGATGATATAGTCCAATATCAAGAATTTCAGTGCTGTTTTTATGGAAGAGCATGGTATGAAAGCAGCAATAAGAAGCCAAGAGGATACCTGTCCTATTGTAGGCCCATTGGTCCAAGAGATGTGGACGAGAAACCAGCTACCCTCACAGGGGGCTACAGAGGGAGCAGTGTCCTTAGGGAAGAGCCAGGTAGGACTAGAAGGTGAAAGGAACATGAGGAAGAAGAGAGTTTCCTGTCTATCCATTGAATTTCAGAGGCACAGGGGAAGAGTTTTGAGTTCTGGAAAAGTATGAGATGGAGTCATTTAAGGAGCTATTCAGATCTTCCAGAAAAGAGAATCTGGGAAATGGGGAATGAGGAGGCAGTCTTGGGTGTCTAGTGGTAACTGAGTTATACAGAGGAAGATAATGCCCACTGAGGTGGGTGTTGGGGGGTAGGGAAGAGGGGGTGCCTTGCCAGAAACATGCAAGAATGTCTCAAGTCTGGAAACTTCTTCAGTCCTGTGAGAGAGGCAGGAAGCCTGGGGGAGAGGGACTGCGTTGGTCTCTGTGCCATTCTGCTTTAGCCTCCCGCTGAAATATTGATATCCAAAAGAAAGTTAGGATGGCTCCATTCAAACTTCACCTTTGTGTGTAACCATATCCCTCCCTCATTCTTTTCCAGAATCACAGCCAAAACCATTCAGAGTCCACCAGCTGTTACATAATATTCATCATTCTTTTATTTGTCATATCCATCAAATCCACTGAAATTATACCCACTGGCCAAAGACACTGGGCCTATTTTCAAAACCAAAATCACAAGAATAAAACAAGCAAAAGACCACTCATATGAAAGCTCTTTCTAAGTGCAGGGAGCCCACCTTATGAGACAAGGAAAGGGGCCAGGAAAGGGATTACTCCACTCAGCATGGATTCAAGCTGGGGGTGCGAGGTAAAGGAGACCACTGTAGGGTCCAGCAGATCCCTTTGGCTGTCCCCAGCATTCCTCATAAAGTGTGTAGCACAAGGGCTTTGGTCTTGGCAGGTCATTCAACCCTGAAGGGCCCCAAGTAATTGAATCATTCTGCAGCATGTGCTCACAATGAGCCACAGCCCTCCCGAAAGGCTGATGTTTCAGAAAGTAATAATACATAGACAAAGGTTAGAGAATTCAGCCGTGTAATTGGAAGCTCATGATGTAAATAAGGCGCCAACGTGACTAGTCCCTGTGAGGGACCCCCAGCTTATTAAACAGTAGCAAGAGAGGGTCTAGCACTCCCTAATGTCAGAGAAGATGGAAACTATGTTACCTGGGTCCTTGGCAGCATTGCTGCCTGTCCTGGACCCATCCCGTGGAGTAGCCTTCAAGTCAGTGTGCTGGTCCTTCCAAAGTTCTGTGACATACTACCTACCCAAGCTCTACCCAGGGTCTCACCAGTGATGGGAAAATAGAGCACGCTCCCATTTGCCACATCCTGTAAGACTTCTCATAGTGACAGTTTGGGCAATGAAGGTTCAACTGTTCACGGTTTCTGTGAAAAAACACCCAATATTCTCTGTACTTGTCCGCTAAAGTAAACTAGCATGGTTTCTGATATTTGCAGTAAAAACTTTGATATGATTTCTTTTCAGATTTGTACAGGCGGAGAGTTATGGGCAAGGAATCCAAGGTCAGGGAACAGCACAAGCACAGACATGCAAGTGTGAAAACTCGGAGTGTGTTGTTAGAAATATGTGCTGATTAGGGTGCCTGGGTGGCTCAGTCGTTAAGCATCTGCCTTCGGCTCAGGTCATGATCCCAGGGTCCTGGGATGGAGCCCTGCATCGGGCTCCCTGCTCAGCGGGAAGCCTGGTTCTCCCTCTCCCACTCCCCCTGCTTGTGTTCCTGCTCTCGCTATGTCTCTCTCTGTCAAATAAATAAATAAAATCTTTAAATAAATAAATAAATAAATAAATAAATAAGTAAGTAAGTAAGTAAGTAAGTAAGTAAGTAAGTAAGAAATATGTGCTGATTGGTGTGGCTGAGGAAGAAGGGAGCTTAGAACTGTTGGATGGCTCATTCAGCTTCCTGGCAGAAAGGAACACTATAAAACTGAAGCCATACTTTGAGGAACAGAGGTGTGTGTCAGAACTGGGTACTAGCTATGGGGAAGAAGAGACACATGGCATGAGTGGATTATGCAGCTTCACATTGGTTGGGTTGTTAAGCAAAAGTAGAGGGTCAGCATGGTGTAGTGGGAAAGGATGGGGGCTTCATTCATCACACTTCAGATCTTGGTTTGAATTCTGTAACCACTTATTATTCATGACCCCACTTATATTTTATTTAACCTTCTTGAGTTTCGTTTCCCTTATCTGGGAAAACAGGAATAATGAAATCTACTGTCCGAGCCTAATCAGCTTAAGCATTCCAAGAACAAACCCACAGGCCAACTGAAGCAGATTTATTGATCCACTGGAAAGAGGGAAACTACACACCAGAGAATCATGGAATATGGCACCAGACAAAGGAAAAGAGATTCTAGGGCTTGGGGGAAAGGTAGAATTAAGTATAATTTAACTGAAGTGGTATTGTGATAAACTCAAAGAAGTCAACATCAAGTGTGGGCTGCAAAATGAAAGCAGGGTCTCATTTCCTTGGAAACTACAAGGTTAAGATGGATGTGAAATGCTGAGTCTGGACCCCTCTTATCTCAAGCTCTGCCCCTGGGTTGGAAACTAAGACGGCTCCTCTGTGTCAAAGTGACTTAAATCCTCTGGGCAAGAGTGCGATGTTTTATTCTTAACCAGTCTCAGTTCAACAGTAAAGTTTCTCAATGAGTAAGAAAGGAGGTATTGTGACATTTGAAGCATGTCCTTGGAGGAAATATTGTTTTCTATTAATTCTGCAACTAGCTTTATCTTGGTTTTTTATTCTAGTCACATGAAAGACAGGACAGATTTTTTTTACCACCCAAGCTAATTTTTATTTCTCAGTCTTCTTCACTGGCCAAAGAATGACAAAATCAGTGTGAATAATTTCACGTTATTCTGTGAAATCCAGATCTTCACCATTGTCCAGGTCCCACTAATTATGTGGCTATTGGAGAGGTGGATTTCAGGCAATCCTTTGTATTGTTTTCAGTGTAAGATGAGCTGTTGAGTCATTTGATATGGCAACAGCTTTGTAGTAGCACTTAAGAATGTAGATCACATATTTGAGCAGTGTAACACAGACAAATGTGGAGAGAACTATTTGATCAAAATTTATAGTATACTCGATCTCAAGATCATCTAGGCTAATGTCACATAGATTTTGTGTAACGATGTCAATCTTTTGTCAATACAAACAAAATCTGTCATGAGGAATTTTACTAGTAGCTGAATATTCACTTTCATTTATAGTTAAGTATTCTAGGTGTAACTTGGAATACCACTCTCTTTGCATGCTTTGCATGTCGAACCACCAGGCAGTTGAAGTTTAAATGTATATTTGTCTTTCCAAGAGCAAAACACAATAATAATTAATGTGATTATGTGGGTGTATACAACTCACCAAGTTGTGCAACGAAGATTGATACACTTTATGTTTGCTACATCTCAATTAAAAAGTTTTTGTTTAAAGAAAAAGTGTCATTGAGGATAAGTTCCTTGCCCAAGACTCTACAGCATTTTATTACAAGAATAAAAGTATTTATTTACTGTGAGACCAATTGGGTAAATTTACTTACCTTTGAAAGTGCTTTAACAGTTTGCATACATGAAAGTAATAACACAAGCAGTCAAACACTTTCAAAGATAAATAAATAAGGAAATGGGTTGGCAGTACATTCAGATTTTAAGAGAGTATAATAGCTGGCTAAGTAGTTGAGTTACAACTTGGACCTAGGTTGTCTGATTCCACAACTTGCACGTTCAACTTCTAAGTTACATTAAGTGAATACAAAGTATGTAATTAACTCCTAGTTGACCCAGAATATCTTACACACAGACCACCTTTTGGAAAAGTTGACTTGCCTGTGTGATGGGCATTAGATGATAGCCCAAATCTATTAGAAGGGCTAAAAAAAAAAGTTGTGATCTTGAATTCAGTAAAGAAAATATGGAAAGGAAGCTTGACATTTCTCAAGGTTTTTGTGATCCTTGAGGGAAGAAATAACTGAGAGGAGAGGCGAGTACCCTTAAATATTTGAAGGTTCCACAAATGCCAAGTCAGGAAATATTTTACCCCAGCCTGCATTTGGTAGATGACAAAATGACACCGTTCCTGTGGGGACACATTCTTGTGGGCAGGAAGAGGCAACAGTTTGATCTATTGAGTGCCTTTTTTTGCTGAATCTGAAAATGAGGAAGTCCATTTTTCCCTCATGGCATTCTCTACAATCTACTAAAAAGTTTAGAATCTGTCAGGATAAATTAGATAGCTTCAGATTCACTTCCTCTCCCTCCCCTACTAAGAGAGGCCGCCCAATGTCCATCACAGGCCGGGTTTCTCCAATGCCCTGCTTCCAGGATTTCAGGATCCTAAAGCTGAACTCTTCGCTGATGGGAAACCCTACGCAAGGTCTCACCAGGGATGGGAAAATAGAGCATGCTACCATTTACTACGTCCCATAAGGCTTCTCATAGTGACAGTTGGGGAATGAAGGCTCAGCTGCTCACAGACTGTTCAGGGCATCACTCGCCATCCCATCAGGTGGCCCATGGAGCCATGCTAGGTCTCCTACAGAGAAAGCTACCTAAACCCGGGTCCTGTCTTCTAGACCAGGGGCTGGCAGCCTCTCTGGGTGGCATGTGACACCCCTAAAGCTACAGTTCCTGGTTTGTGTGTATGAAAACTTCCATAGACACTTGTAACCTTGCGCAAAAATTTCAATTGTCATATTACTTAACTACAGATCTCTGCTACTTTACATCTGAGAAATATGACCTAAAACTGGTTAACCAGTTTTAGTTGTTTGTATCACAATGATAAGGAATTCGATTTTTTTTCCAAATACTTCTCAGTCTGTTTCAAAGTCTGGTTTACATAAAATATTACTGGTAGATAAACTGTGACTAAATGACAAATGTTATGTCCAAGTTTATGCAAGCCTCCCAGAGTGGCCATGCTGACTTTCTTTCAGCCCTCGGGAAGAGGGGCCGTGCAGGCAGAGAGGACAAGTTGAATCCTGAAGTCTCCACCTCCACTAGAGGGTGCTGCAGAGGCAGGTGGTAGCTGTCCTTCACAAGGGAGGCTCTCAGACCCCAAAGCAACACACCTCCTCAAAGAGTCAACTTTGGAGCAGAAGGAAAGGATGTAGTGAGTAAAGCCTCACCACTGTCATTTGTGGGCCCTGGGCAAGAGAAAAATGGAGAACAAATGCCCATATTCTTATCATTTTAACCAGTAGACGAAATGGCAAGATTTCATCCGACCTATTCAAGTTGTGTTGTTGATGAGAATAATTTTTTTTTGCTCAATTTAACTGTTTTGATCAGTAATTAGAGAATGGTCCTCCTATTAAAATGGCTAAGTTAAAAGAAAGAGGCTAACAAACCACCTAATAATACAAAGTGATAGCAAGGACGCACAGTAAGGGGAACTCTCACACGCTGCTGGTGGTGGGCAAAATGGACAGCCACTTCGAAAAATACCTCGGCAGTTTCTCACAGTTAAACATACACTTACCATATGACCCAGCAAGCCACTCCTAGGTATTTACCCAAGAGAAATGGGTAATTTACCTCCGAATAAATTTGGGCTATCATCTAATGCCCATCACACGGGCAAGTCAACTTTTCCAAAAGGCCGTCTGTGTATAAGATATTCTCAGTCAACTGGGAGTTACTTACATATTTTGTTTTCACGTAATATAACTTAGAAGTTGAACATGCAAGCTGTGGAATCAGACAACCTAGGTCCAAGTTGTAACTCAACTACTTTGCCCACTATAGCCACACAAAGTCCTGTATAGAAGGCTTATAGCTGCTTTATTCATAATCTCCCCAAACTGGAAAGAACCCAGATGTCCATCAAGTGGTGAATGGCTAAACAAATTGTAGTTCCTCCATATAATGGAATAATACCTAGCAATAAAAGAAAATGATCTATCAATACTTGCAACAACATGAATGGCTCTCAAAAGGATTATGCTAAGAAGCCAGACACAAAAGATTATATACTGTATGAATTCCATTTACATGACTTTCTGAAAAAGACAAAATTACAGGGACAGACATCAATCAAATCAAAGGTTGCCAGGAGCTGGGAACTGGGAGAGTTGGGTGAGGGGAGTGACTAGAAAGGGGCATGGGGCATGGGTTGATGGAAAACATTGTATCTTGATTGGGGTCGCGGTTACATAATAGTATATATATTTTGTCAAAACACATAAAACTGAATACCTAAAAAGGGTGATTGTTCCTACATGTAAACTATACCTCAAAAACCTGACTTAAAAAGAAGTTGTAATATCCTATTTGCAAATTTCATGTGGGTCATACCCAATGGAAGCCTGCTCACTTTACTTTTTAGCAGTTTTTAAAAATTTAAGCAGGTGGCTTCTTTGAAGATTTACTAAATTTTTCCTTTATAGCCTTTTCTCTTCTCTGAACTGCGCTTTTGTGGAGTTTTATATTTTTAATTTCTATCACAACTGTAATTTGTACTCATTCTCAATAATCTAAAAGATTAAAAATTTTTTGGATTAAAATTCAAAATTTAGAAAATTTAAACAGGTTTTCATCAAATTCTATAAATTATAATAAATGCAAAATACTTGGAAAAGTAAAAACTGTTTTGGGGCGCCTGGGTGGCCAAGTCAGTTAAGCGTCTGCCTTTGGCTCAGGTCATGGTCCTGGGGTCCTGGGCTGCAGCCCTAAATTGGGCTCCCTGCTCAGTGGGGAGTTGGCTTCTCCCTCTCTGCCCCTCCCCCACTCAGGCTCTTTCTGTCTCTCTCAAATAAATAAAATCTTTAAAAAAAAAAGTAAAAAACTATTTTATAAGTTCTCCAAAGAAGTCAGTTTTCTTCTGAAGTACTCAGAATTGTCTATTAAAATTAAAAGGCAAAATATAAATTATAATTGAAATATCAACATGTGAAATTCAAATTATTCAAAGAAAGCTGAAATTCTAAATTTCATTTGTGAGAATTTGATACATTTTTCTTCAACATTTTTTATAAAAACAAAGCTTTGCTTTTCCAGAGTTCAGGGTTCATCTAGTAGCCAACAAAAAGGATCACCATCATACTTCATGCACGTTACATCTGTACTGACATAAATATGACTTTCAGAGTTGCATGAATTATTTGATGAACTGCCATTTGCAAGTGTTAAAGGTATTATGCTAATTCATGAGTACCGTCAGAACTACTCATTGAAGCATGAAGAAGAGCAAGAAAATGGATGTTCAGCACTATTGGAAAATGATGCATCTCTTGAATTCATGCTTTCTGAGAGGAGAGATTTGAAAAACTGATCATTTATTTTGTCATACCTCAGTTCTTTCACTGCTCAGATCCCTCCTACATATCAAAGTAGTGTCTATCTCTGACTTCAGTAGTAAAATAACCCACAAATCTTTAGACCTAGCCGCCGATGTTTCAGGAACACAAGGTGAGAGATGCGAAAAGCATTTCCCTGGGGCCTGAATGGTGTCAGTCACAAGAGTGGATGTTTAGAGGTATGGATCATACTGTGCCAACACTGAGCACAGAATCCTAAGGGACAGATACCCATGTATGACTTAATAAGTTTATTTTGCATACGTGCTTCTAATATGGGGAACCCTCTAAAAGCACCCAGAGCAGGAGTTCCTCTTGCCCCACCTACTCACCCTATGGCTCTTCTCTCTACGCCTTAGATGCCAAGACTGCCTTAAAGAATTGTCTTCAAAATGAAAATGCTTTTGGTCAGGATCACACTTCAACGCACTTTATTTAACACGATCATTACCGGGCGCCTGGGTGGCTCAGTTGGTTAAGCGACTGCCTTCGGCTCAGGTCATGATCCTGGAGTCCCGGGATCAAGTCCCGCATCGGGCTCCCTGCTCAGCAGGGAGTCTGCTTCTCCCTCTGACCCTCCTCCCTCTCATGTGCTTGCTCTCTCTCATTCTCTCTCTCGCAAATAAATAAAATCTTAAAAAATAAATAAAAATTAAAAATTAAAAAAAAAAGAGACATGATCATTACCTATTAACACTTTAACAGGGATTTCTGTGTGAATTAGGCTCAAGAACGGGTGGAATGGAAATCAGAGGAAGATTTGGGGGCTTGGAAGAAGGAAAGGCCATGATGTTGGGAGATTTTGGGGTAAACCCCCAAAACAAGCTCCAGGACTGTAGAAGGTAGACTTTGACCTCAAAATCCTCACGTGTGCCCCAGGCTGTCAGTGTTCTTCAAAGTAGAGTGTCAGAGAGAGCCTAGGTGTGGGGACTCACATATAAAACACGGAGTAGAATAACAACATTTCACCAAGACCCAGTGGTTCACATAGGATTGGAGGATATTGTATGTTTGGAATAGAGAGAAGGAGAAATATATGATCTGTATTTTTTAGATAGTTAAAAGCACTCTAAAATGTCCACTGTTCGCTTAACAAAAATTTTAGTACATTGGTGTATATTCTGCTTCATGTTTCCTTGAAACATAAATTCAAGCATATCGCTCTCTCGAAGTCTAATCCATGACCTCAAAAGCCGAGTGATTTGCCCATACCCATTGAATGCCACCCTTCCCCCCACCTCGTGACTCTCATGAACACTATGGTCCAACCATGTGACCTTCTTTCAATTCTTAGCAAGTTGCTTCCTGTGGCTGAGCCATTAGTCATGCCATTCCCTCAGCCTAAAACAAATGTTCTTCTTCCCCTTCTTGTCATGGCCAGCTCCTTATCATCTTTATACCTCAATTTAAATGTCCTTACCTCAGAGCATCCTTCTCTCCTGGTCACCTCATCTCGAATAGGAAACACCCTCACATACACCTTATTCTGCCTCAGCTCCTCCTCTCTTCCTTTAAAACCGTTGGCTCAACCTTTGATTATTGGGTTCGTTTACGTCTTGTCTTTGCCTAGCTACGCCAAAATGCAAACTCCATGATCTTGTCACATCTTGTTCCCCTGGTATCTTCATTGTGTCTAATGGAATTCCTGGCATAAAGTAAGGAACAGTGCTTCATAAGTTCTTCACTGATAAAAATCAAAAAAGAACTGCAGTCCCACAGAGAATATATTATTAACATAATGGATACTCCACACATGGATTTCCTTCCTTAGGTAAGCTTGCAGAGTACTGAACAGCACTCAGTGGCCAAATAAAACATATACAAGATGTCATGAGATCAGTGGGAAATGAAAGTTGGAAAGGTCTGGATCATGGCCACAAAATAGGTAGTGTCTTTTAATATTACTCTGTTATTTCAAATAAATGAATATACTGGAGCAGAATTCAATATTGTGTAGATTTCAAAAATAATCTGGCATGATGCATGGACTTGGTGCATACATGTTATTTTAGTGCCTGGCCTTTTAACAAAATATTAAGTAAAACTCCATAAATGTTAGTACTCATGTATATTCTCTGGGAGTGGGGTAGGGTATTAATAGGCATACAGTGAAAAAGTTTTTCCCTAGTCTAATAAATTAAGAACTATTAAGCAGGCCACTCATCCTTTATTTATAATAAGCTATGTGACTCCCCAGAGCCTTTAAGATGCAAATACATATGGTGAACCAGAACTATGGGGCCCTTATTCTTTTTTAAGCACAGGTAAGCATTTCCTAGAACTCGTGTGCCCTGGCACACAGTTTGGGGAAAGCTATGTGCTCATCATTCTACCTTTTAAGATACTGCAAGACCAAATGACATGCTGCTAAAGAAAATACTACAAACCCAGGTGGGGAAACAATAACATATAGTAGATCAGTGCATCGGGTCAAATTTGCCTTGTATGGTCCAGGTTCTATTTCTCCAAAGAACATCTCCACTGCGTTTACTGCCACTCCACAGGTCTTTGGAATAGAAACAGCATTCTTGATTTTAGAGCATGCAGAGATTATACAAATATCTTCCAGGTGGTCAAGATCCTGGGGGGACGATACGGAATCTACACAGAGTTTCCAATAAGGCTCATTTTCACTAGCGATGTCTGGAAAAGTATCACGAAATGTCAGTTCCATCCTTTGTCCAATAGTGAGCCTGAAACAGTCTCCATTCATTCATAAGACAGCTATTTATTGAAGGCCTACTATGTGTCAAGCTGTGCTCTAGGTGTTAGGGATCCATCAGTTAATAAAACAGACACAAATTCTTGCTCTTGTAGAGCTTAGGTCTTGTAGGGAAAGACAAAAAATAATCAAAATAAAGAAGTCACTTACACAGTGTATTAGAGGCTTACAGGTGATGGAAAAATATAAAGCAGGAAGGAGGGCTAGAGAGGGTTGGGGTTGCAACTACAGCACAATGGCCAAAAAGACCTCACTGAAAAGCAAAGACTTGAAGGAAGTGAAAAAGTTTGCCCCATGGATGTCTGGGAGAAAAGCATTCCTGGGAGAGTAAATTGCAAAGGTTCAGAAGCAGGACCGAATTGGAGGTCTGGAGACTCACAGGAAACCCAGTGTGTTGGGAGACAATGAGCAAGAGAGGCAAGAGTAGGAATTGAAGTCAGAGAGGGAGTGAGGAGTTGAGAGGGCTGAGAGAGAAACAGGACCACTGGAGCCCAGGAGAGATACGGTGTATTCACAGGATCCCTCTGGCTGCTGGGTGGAAAACGAAGCGTGGGCAGCCGAGGGTGGACCCCAGGAAGCCAGATGATAACATGACAGACCAGAAAAATATAATAGGAAGATATAAACCTTAATTGTAAATTTTTTTACCATTTTCTATAGTTAATGAAGCATTTTTATATCCCTTATCATATTTAATCTTCATGACAACACATTTCATTACTAACCACATTACACCTGTCTTGTAGCTAAGAGAATGGAGCCGTAACAAGGTCCAGGGTCTTGCCCGACAATGGGCAACTCCTGTGTGAAAGAATCAAGAAGCAGTTCTGGAGACAGGGATGCTGACCCTGAACTGAGAGCTCTCGGCACTACACTACAGTTTGTCAATTCCAGAGGCCAAGTAAAGGCTTTGTAAAGTGCTGAGTGGGGAAATGCTAAAGGTAAAGAATGATGGGTATGTTAGCTTTATCCTAGAGAAAGTAAGACTTAAGCAGAGTTTTTGTTTTTCTTTCTTCCTTTCTAACATTTTCTTTGAAGTATAACACACATAGAGAGAAGTGTACACACCCCAGGCAGAGGTTTTTAAAGGAAATTTTGAAGTTTTCAATCTGACCATCAATTTGAAGGGTTTCAAGAGAACATACAAAAACAAGAGTAATACATTCTTGGTAAGATGTTCTGTTAGGGGCCCATGAAACCTCTCATTAATTCTGTGCCTGGGCTTTCAGAGGTCGAGGTCACACACTGCTCTGCACACCACAAAAGTGACTGCCTTGAGACACTCCTTGCAGTTCAGAAGTTTAACCCAAACCTTGCTATTACTGCTGGGACTGGACAGCCAACAGATTGGAATGTTCAGGGGGCACGTTAAGGAAATCTCAAGTGTTCATTTTCCAAAAAGCACCTTTTTAGAGATAAGAAGCTCAGGACTTTACTGGTTTTTGGTTTTTTTTTGAATAGTAACTTTACTCGGAGATGTCCATATTGTGTACAGAGAGGCATGGCACCAATTTGCAGAAAAAAAAAAAAAATTTCCCGTTTCTACATTTCTTCTACAGCCAAGAAACTGAAGAGAAGGAGATAAATTTCTCCTCCTTCTCCTCCTCCCCCTCCTTTCTCCTCCTCCTCCTTCTTCCCCTCCTTTACCTCCTTCTCCTCCCCTCTTCCCCTCTCTTTCCCCTTCCCTCCTTTCCTCCCAGGACTAAAGATCTTGAACAATCTTTATTCTAATTCTGGTGCATCACAAGGCCACAGAATGGAAGAAAGCCAAGGGCTTGTCAATTCAAATGACAGATGAGGGTGTCCCAGTTTTCAGAGCAGAAGATTTTCCTGTCCTCTGGCCAGTGTGAAACAAGTCATCCAGTAAAGTACACAGACCAGAGAGCAGGGAGAGAATTAAGCTCCTCTCTCCAGCTCCCTCTTTATACAGATAACATCAGGAGAGTTTCATGGCTCCTCCAGGATTACCCAAGTGGTTAGAAGTAAATCAGGGACTAGAATCCAGATCTCAGGGCTCCAAGCCCAGTGCTCTTTTCTTTAAACCACACTGCCCCCCTTAAAAGTTTCTGCTCATCATGGGGTGCCTGGGTGGCTCAGTCATTGAGCGTCTGCCTTCAGCTCAGCTCATGATCCCAGGGTCCTGGGATCGAGTCCCGCATTGGGCTCCTTGCTCAGCGAGGAGCCTGCTTCTCCCTCTCCCATTCCCCCTGCTTGTGTTCCCTCTCTCACTGTCTCTCTCTGTGCCAAATAAATTAAAAAAATAAAATCTTTAAAAAAAAAAAAGGTTTTTGCTCATCTTTATACTGCCCAGGGCTGATAGCAAGCAGATAAGAATACGTGAAGGTTATAATAGTCATAATAATTGACAATTATATTATCATAATTGCTATTATTATAATAGCTAAGAGTTACTGAGTACTTAATATATATTAGGCACTATTCTGAGAGTTTTACATATATTAACTCATTAAATCTCCACAACAACGCTATTGGTCGGTACCATTATTATCCCCATTTTATAGATGAGAAACCTGAAGCACAGAGAGGTTAAGTGACCCTCATTGCTCAACATCACCCACTAGAAAACAAATAAAGCAAGTGATTCTCATCATACTGACTCCTGGGGTGGAGGGATGAGATGTCAAAGTTGATCCACAAAGAGTGAGTCAACTATGGTCTATCCATATAATGGAGTACTATGCAATGATATAAAAGAATGAAGATGACCTCTGTGTAGTGATATAGAGTGGTGTCCAGGATATATTGTCTATTAATCAAGGTCCTGGCAGAAAACATAAATTTGAGAAGTAAAAAGAAAAATAATTATAATTGGTTATAAAATCTTGAATAAATAATACCCATAGGTTTATGTGGTATAGGTATATATAGGACATTCAAATTATGAAGTAAAATAAAAAGAGAAAGAGGAAAAATCTTGTTTTTCATCTTTGGAGGTGACTATTACATTAACCCATTACTCCAAGAGCTGGTTGTTACAGGGAAATAATTGAGTATCTTATTCTAACTTTTTATGAAGTAGTAGACATGAGTTTATCCACAGTCAATGAAGAAAAGCTCTGCTTTATAGAATAATTCCAGCTAATAAGTGTAGCAAGGATCATGGCAGTAGAATATCACAATTATACAATTGCCAATAAGATAATTTATTCCAACAAGAATCACTGATGGATGCTAACGTTATTAAGGGAGAGGTTATTGGAGACCAGGATGTGCAAGTGCACAGAAGTATCATCCCCACATATTTCTTGTTAATTTGCAAAGCGTAAACTGTACTTTTTACAATGCAAAGATCTGGTAGTCATCACTTTAACCAAAAGATCAAATTTAACATTATAGTCAGATAACTGACTGTTTTGAAATTATGAGCCTCTGACAGGATGTGATACTAAGCACACAAAATCACCCATGAAGTTTGCTTGCCAGAACTTCAGCCTGAAGCTAATCAAGTCTTTAGATCCAACTTCTCATTGACAAGAAATACAAAGCATAAAGGAACAAATAAAACACGTTGAGAAAACTATCAGACAAATCCAGAATGGAGGATATTCTGCAAGACAAATGAGCACATCTCTTCAAAAAGTCCATGTTATTTTTAAAAGAGGGGGGCCATTCTAGAGTAGAAGAGGTGAAAAAGATTTAATCAGATACCATGTGTAAACATTGATCAAATTCTGATTTTAAAAAAACTATAAACATTTTTAGTAATTAGGGAAATTTGAAGATAGACTGGATATTAGATTAAATGAAGGGGGGGAAATCGGAGGGAGAGACGAACCAGGAGAGACTATGGACTCTGAGAAACAAACTGAGGGTTCTAGAGGGGAGGGGCGTGGGGGGATGGGTTAGCCTGGTGATGGGTATCAAAGAGGGCACGTACTGCATGGAACACTGGGTGTTATACACAAACAACGAATCATGGAACACTACATCAAAAACTAATGATGTAATGTATGGTGATTAACATAATAAAATAAAATTTTAAAAATAAATTATATAATTAATAAGGTGTGAAATCATCTTTTCTTTCTGTAGGAGAATGGCCTTATTTTTAGAAGAAGGGGTGGCTTACAATATCTACAACTTACTTTCAACACTTATATGGAGTTAAACAGCAAAATGGTAGGAAATGTTTGATTCTAGGTGGCAGGTATAGGCAAATTCATGGCCACTCAACTTCCCACTAGGTTTGAATGTGGTTATAATTAAAAGCTGAGGAAAACACATGCAGACCAAGCATGATACAGTTTGTAAGAACAAATACGTACAGAGGAAGAGGAGTGGGAGTAGAGAATGAGGATAGAAGGAGAAAACAAACACCAAACAAACAAAAGGGGCCATGTACCGACAATGATTAAAGTGTGCAATGAGCTGAACATTATAATAGACTCAACTCTCCACACCTGAAAAAGGAAAGACATTCATCAAGTCGGCCAAGTGAGTCCCTTCCCTCTAGGCTAGGAGAGGAGAGCTGAGCTGAGGGTGAGGACTCTGAAGCCAGCAGACCCACAAACATGTGGCACCAGGCTGACTGGCTGGAGCTCCTCACATTGCGAGTTGAGCCTGGATGTTTTCAAATCCATTTGGTAATGCAGAGTTATCGCTCTTGTGTCATGAAGGCCTTACGTTCTTTGATTTACAGCTGCTCTCACGAAGGGAGATTTGTTCAATAATCCCCAGGATTGCAGCGAAACACCCAAGGACAGATATATCTACTCGGCTGTAGTCAAGACACCTCCATCTCCCCCAGGTAGGTAACTATGATCTCTTTTGTTTATGTAGCGTACTTCATCAGCTTCCAAGCATTCCAGGAGAACTCTTCTTCCGTGGCCCCCCTGTGAGTCAGGTAAAAAAGCCTGTGAAGAAGCCTCTAGCCTCTCCCCTGGTGGAGAAAGGAAAGGGCCAAAGGGCATTGCCTCTGGTCCTTGGAAAAATAGCCAGAATAGAAAAGTAGAGGCCAAGAAGTGCCCCCACCAGGCCTCGGTGACAGAGAAGCAGGAGAATGTCATCTCACTGGAGGTCTATATAGAGGTCCTGAGAGAAACATGGTGAGAACTCCGGTGGAATGGGAGCTTCTGGAGTGTAGGAAACACATTTGCCTCTATCCTCAGCTTCGTCCATTTCTGAGAACGTGATAGTGCTCCATACGTATCTATCAACTGAATAAATGAATGCATGATCTAACAAGGCAAAAGTGATTCAGACTGACAAGGACAAATAGGAGGAAAACAATGAGTGTTCTTAAAGCGAGTAAGGGAATGACATGAATAACAAACAAGAAAAATAAAACATTGCAGCAGATATCTGTGTCTAGCCATTTGCTTTGGTGGGTTAAAACAATCTTAAGTCAATATAATAAATGGAAAAAATGTTGCCTATGCAAGTGATATACCAAAAAAAAAAAGACTGGAAACAAATTGTTTATGTGTGCTAGAAACCAAAGTATTACCTTACAAAGGTCCAAGGCTGAAGACTCTCAGAACCCTTAGAGACCACTCTCAGATACTTCCAGCTGAAGAGTAGCAATTCTCAGTCCTGGTTCTATTGACCACAAGGGTTTCCATTTCACCCCCAGAAGCATCACGAAATTCTTCCCTGATTTCCCAAAATAAACTATTTTAATTCACCAAATTATTATAAAAACAAGGTGGTAATAGAGAAGAGAGTGTTGTGAAATCAAAGAAGCAATGATAATGCTCCAAAAAAGTTTAAAACTCCTCTGTAGTCCAGACAATAGTTGTTTCTGAGAATTCCACCCTCCCCAAAGCTGGAACTACTCAACAAAAAAACTTTTTTAAATTCCTCCAGTTTTTGTCCCATTCTTGTAGGGCTCCTACTGGGATTGATTTTTCCCTTCTTAATAGCACAAAGAGGTGAGTCTTCTGTGCTACAAGAAGTAAGCCAAGCTTGTTGGGTCTGGCACAAAGCAAACATTTTTGCATTGCCTGAATATTTTAAATAATTGAAAACATCGCTCTGATGGCCCATGCCACAAGGCACCAGGTAGTAAACTTAGGAAAAATCAAGGGTCGTGGCTTGCATTTCAAACGTGGCCTAAGTAGCTGATCAGAGAATTTGAACATTCTAACTCAGAGACAGTTGCTGGATTTTAAAAGTAGAAAATTGGAGAAAGATCCTGAGTTTGCCCTGCTCCATTTTACCAGACTCTTGAGGTAAACCCCTTTCAGTGCCATCAAAGGGATCCATCTGCCCAGCTCTGTTCTTCATGGGGCCTTTCTTTCAGGCTCCCTCCCAGAATCAGCTGGCTTTGAATCTGACTCTGCTAAATACAAACCCCAAAGCACCCGGTTCCTTCCTAAGCTTCCCCTGAACAGAGCACCCATTCTTGGCCTCTGCTTATAATTGCGTTGGTCTAGTTCAAACTCTGATTCAACCCCCAGGACTGGGATGGCATCCAACTCTGCGTTAGGTACAGTGCTGGAAACCATCTGCTCTTTTGTCAGTATTACACATTGGTCCAATGTCATGGTCCTAAGAATCAGATTAGAAGACAGCTTGCTTTGTGATTTTCCTGTTCCTTTTTTTTCTTTTTTCTTTTTTTTTTTTTTGAAAATGCATTTTATGTTGCTCTGAACATTATTCTTTTCTTCCTGCTCTTTCAGGTTAAAGCCAAGAAGTCCCCAATATCTGCTAGTCGTCCAAGAATAAAGCAGGCTGAAATTCATTTGGATCCATGTCTCCATTTGCTAGTGTTTTAAGTCCAAACTCTCAACCTCAAATTCCTGTCCTAAGCAAAGAAACTTACCATCATTTGCTGGACAAAAGGAACTGAGGCAAAGAAGTAAATCTTACACTGAAGAGTTAATCATGTGGAATCCCAGGTCACACCTGCAGAGATGCCAATACAATAGGTCTGTTGTGAGACCAAAATCCCTGCACTTTGATGGGCATTCCAGGTGATTCTAGACAGGTGGACCACATTTTTGGAGAAAGAGGTCAGTGTAGTAAGAGCTGAAAACAGTTGGAGTGGGGCAAGGGAGTCGCAGGGAATTTAGTGATAGGCAGCCACCTGGCAGCTGGAGGCCTTTGGTGGAGGAGAGGGCTTCAGAGCATGGAGAAGGCTGGAGTCTGTAGCTTTGGGCTACTGTTCACCACTTGACGCCAGGCAGCAAGGAAGGAGGAAGCCACACAGCCAGCAGTAACCTGACTCCCAGACTCTGCTCCTTTGAACCCCTCATGCAGAGGACCATTTCCTGCCCATTGTGTAAGCTCAGGCTCATTCTCAGTTGCTAGAATGAGCAACCAGAATTGGGATGGGGACAACCTCTGCTCCTCTCTTAGTGGCTTGCTGGTCAGACTCAAACCGTATGTAACAGGTTGTAATCCTCAATTGTTTTGCTTGGCATCCCTCAAAATAAACTTTAAAGCAACCTCACTCATTTCTTTTCTTTTCATTTTTTTAATTTTATTACGTCATGTTAATCACCATACATCCTTAGTTTTTGATGTAGTGTTCCATGATTCATTGTTTGCATATAACACCCAGTGCTCCATGCAGTACATACCCTCCTTAATACCCATCACCAGGCTAACCCATCCCCCCACCCCCCTCCCCTCTAGAACCCTCAGTTTGTTTCTCAGAGTCCATAGTCTCTCATGGTTCGTCTCCCCCTCCGATTCCCCCCGCTTCATTTTTCCCTAAGTCAATCAGAAAAAGACATGTATCTTAGGATCTCACTGATTTGAGGAATTCTTAATCTCAGGAAACCTCACTCATTTCTAAGTAGACATCTAACATTTTTCATCATGAGTTCAAATCATTGCAAAGTATGTACTTTCTGGCATACTGTATATTTTGACATTTTTAACTGAACTGTTACATGACTCTTTAAATGTACTAAAGGAAATCTAGAAGGTATTACAATTTGGTATTCAGCATCATCCATTCATTTATATAAACTATATATGAACAAGTCCTTCCTTAACAGTCAGAAATTTTATAGCAATTCATTTTCCTTTTGGACTCATACTTCCATCTGACTTCCTCCATACAATTTTATCCTATTATATTTTTATTCTTATAGTCTTTTATTGACCATTCCATCATACTTTCTTTCTCTACTATATATAAGTACACCTATAGAGATATGTTTAGATGTAGATATATGGATGTATGTCAAGTCTAGCATTTAATGTGCTCTTTATAATTTCCTATGACCAGAAGGATCTTAAGAGTTGAAAGATATCTTATGAATTTAGTTATCACTGTAATTTTGGTAAAACCAACATAAATATATTACAAATCATTAAATATAAAAAAGTGAATTTTATTGGAAGTGCAGCTCTAAATGAATAGGAGTTATTCTAATCATTTCTGTTGATAGACAATACTTAACCTTAGAATGAGCCAGCATTCAGTCCCATTATATTAATGTATTCCATTTTTATATGCGAAAGTCCTGATAAATCTTATTCATATGAATAATTATATAGAAATGGAAGGGGTTTTGTTATGGCAATGTCATTCAATCCTTTGAACTCTTTATCAGCTGACAACTTGTTACATTCTTGAATTTTTTGAAGCAAAGATTCCGAAATTATATGAGTTGCAAAAGAATCAGTGTGAAATCAGAGTCATTTAATTTCTCACATGAACACCAGTATTTCAAATAGTCCCTTGGTGGCCTACAGGTTTTTATATTCTAGGACATGCCTTCTTGATGTGGGCAAAAATTGGTTCCTGAGGGATAAAAAGTCTTACTCTTTTTATGTACAAAGTACAGATATGCATATAGTACATGAACAGATATATGGAATACATCTGTGGAATTAAAATTTTATGATGGGAATGATTGGGGAAAAAATGTCTAGAAGTCTCCTTAAGAGACCATGATGAGAAAAAGGTTGCAAAACACAGCTCAAGGACAAGGTCTCATTATAAGATTTGAAATGGACAGTTGCATCTCTTCCTTAAAGCAGGAGAAGGGCATTTGTGGGAGGCGAGTGAGAGAGGGAACCAGCTTTAACCACAGCATGTTCTAAGACAGATTTATTTTAGGAAAGAATATGTATGAGTTAAGATATGTTAAATGAATTAGTATTGAGTGCTGGAACATAGTTAATTGCTAAATTTGAGTAAATATTATCATCATCATCATCATTGTTAGGACATTCTGAGCATCCAGAAATTGATTCTCTTAAAACTATGAGTCTTTACATCTTGTGGAGGATATTTATCCCCCAGGGAAACTTCTCCCACGTCACTTTCAAGACCTCTTAGTTAGGACAGAATCAGATGCTTATAATGGAGACCCAAAGTAATAATGGTTACACTAGATAAAAATTCATTTCTCTGTCACATAGAAGTTGGAGCTGGTATGGTGGCTCCTCTCCAGCTGGTCAGGGCCCCAAACTCCTTGTATCTTGTTGCTCTGCCAATTCCCAGGATTTTGCCCTTATATGCACAGTCGCTCTCACCCTCCCCTCCAGCCCCTGGCAACCACAATTCTATGAGTTTCTTAGATTCCACATAAAAGTTAGATTGCAGTATTTGTTTTTCTCTGTCTGGCTTATGTCACTTAGCATAATGTCCTCCAGGTCCATTCATGTGGTCGCAAATGGTAGAATTTCCCTCTTTCTTTAAGGCTGAATAATATTCCACTGTGTATGGGGTAATCCATACCTCTTCTCATGCTCGATAATTAAGAATTAACTGTACAAGTGAATTTGAATGTACTGATTGACTGCTCTCCTAATGTCTTAAGACCAGGAGGGAAAAGGAAGAGAAATCAGGGAATGGAATTCACATGAATCTTTTTTGTTGTTGTTGTTCCATCTTTTTAAAATTTTTTTAAATTTATTTTTGTATTTAAATTTATTTAGTTAACATGTAGTGTATTATTAGTTTCAGAGGTAGAGTTCAGTGATTCATCAGTTGTATATATATATTGTGTATGTATATATATACACACACACACAATGTATATATGTATATATATTGTTGTATACCCAGTGCTCATTATATCACGTGCCCTCCTTAATGTCTATCACCCAGTTACCCGATCCCCCCACTGCCCTGCCCTCCAGCAACCCTCAGTTTGTTTCCCATGATTACAAGTGTCTTATGCTTTGTCTCCCTCTCTGATTTCATCTTGTTTTGTTTTTCCCTCCCTTCCCTTATGATCCTCTGTTTTGTTTTTTAAATTCCACATATGAGTGAGATCATATGATAATTCTTTCTCTGATTGACTTATTTTGCTTAGCGTAATACCCTCTAGTTCCATTCACGTCATTGCAAATGACAAGATTTCACTTTTTTGATGGCTGAGTAGTATTCCATTGTAAATATATGCCACATCTTCTTTACCCATTCATCTGTCAATGGACATCTGGACTCTTTCCATAATTTGGCTATTGTGGACATTGCTGCTATAAACATTGGGGTGCAGGTGCCCCTTCGGATCACTATATTTGTATCTTTGGGGTAAATCCCTAGTAGTACAACTGCTGGGTCATAGGGTGGCTCTATTTTCAACTTTCTGAGGAACCTCCATACTATTTTCCAGAGTGGCTATACCAGCTTTCATTCCCACCAACAGTGTGAGACATTTCCTCTTTCTCTGCATCCTCGCCAACATCTGTCCTTTCCTGACTTGTTAATCTTAGCCATTCTGACTGGTGTGAGGTCATATCTCATTGTGGTTTTCATTTGTATTTCCCTGATGCTGAGTCATGTTGAGCACTTTTTCATGTGTCTGTTGGCCATTTGGATGTCTTCTTTGCACAAATGTCTGTTCATGTCTTCTGCCCATTTCTTGATTGGATCATTTGTTCTTTAGGTGTTGAGTTGGTAAGTTCTTTATAGATTTTGGATACTAGCCCTTTATCTGATAAGATATTTGCAAATATCTTCTCCCATTCTGTCAGTTATCTTTTGGTTTTATCGACTGTTTCCTTTGCTGTGCAAAACCTTTTTATCTTGGTGAAGTCCCAATAGTTCACTTTTGCCTTTGTTTCCCTTGCCTTTGGAAATATGTCTAGCAAGAAGTTGCTGTGGCCAAGGTCAGAGAGGTTGCTGCCTGTGTTCTCCTCTAGGATTTGATGGATTCTTGTCTCACATTTAGGTCTTTCATCCATTTTGAGTCTATTTTTGTGTATGATATAAGGAAGTGGTCCAGTTTCATTCTTCTGCATGTGGCTGTCCAATTTTCCCAACACCACTGGAATTCACATGAATCTTAAGAACATACTATGTGGAGGATGCAAAAGAAATGCAAATAAGCACAAAAACTATAACTGCCTTTGAGTTCTAAAAGGCTGTGGTGAGCCCTAAGATGCGCTAAATGTGTGATGTATGTTAGTTGATTAGAGATCTGTGTAGACACATGTTCTTGCTCTTGCCAGTTGGGAGAGTCTGATCCTTGTGGTGGTATTTGTGTCTAAGCAGAGGTAAATAATGGTCAGGCAAAAAGGATAGTTTAGATTCAGTGGATAGTAAGAAAAAAAATTAATTAAAAAAGTTTAGTAAAAAAATTTACTAGCTGATAGTAAGTAGTGTATACACATGCACACACTAATATGTATAATATACATACATACAAAAATAGTGTATATATTTATATATACATACATATATTTATGCACAGAAACACATATGTGTCTGGATCAGTTAGATTATGCTACAAAAACAACCCTAAAACCTTAAGAATAACAACAGCAACAAAACAGGAATATTTTTGAAAAGCTCTATTAATGGCCACATGAACGTGTAGGAGACTTGCTTGGGTCTTGTGTTTGAAACTATAAAACACCAACCAAGGTCTAAATAAAAATGTCTGTGCTAACTTTGCCGGGAAGGATAGGGAGCGGAGGAGGAAAGTTCCACCCTCAGCACAGCAGGCTTTCCCAGTGGAGACGGTGTAGGGGCTCTGATCCAGAAGCCTCGTCTTCTCTGGGCCAAGCCTGGAGGCAGGGCCTGGTAAGCAGGAGCAGCATCATGGTAAGGAGGTGGCCACCATGCCCTCCCCTTAGACATTGAGAGATAGTACAAGGCCAGGCTCATTAATAAATTATTCAAGGTGTTATTTATTTAGTCAGTCATTCAAAAGTATTTTTTGATTGCCTCCCATGTGGTAGGCACTGTAATGCTATTGTGGTAGGAAGATAACTAGGAATCATACCAGATGGTATTATTCTGATCCTGGAAGAAGAGGACCACAGAACACTGATCAGTTATGGGATGATCCAGTGCCTAGAAAGTACCGGACACAAAATATGTGCTTGATACATATTTGTCATTGATGGTCGATGTTATGGATTGTTGCTTTAACTAACTTGCCTGCTTTCTTCTCTTTCATTTCCACTTTGATGGACAAAGGCAAAGCTGTAATGTTCCTTTGCTGTGACACGTGGGACACTTGTCTCTCCTGAGAGTGTTGTCTTCACCATGAGTACCTCAAGCAGTGACAAGCCCTCTACCCATTTTCTGCTGCCTTCTACTGAGGTCGGCTTGCCTGCAAGCCTTTGGGATGTTGGGTCAGAGCCTGGACACATACTCTTTTCTCATAGGGCTTGGCTGATGACCACAGGTGACAAATGACAAAATTATGTAGTCTCCTACCCTTGGTCCAGCTGAGCTCATCCAGAGTGCTGATGGAGGTCCTCCTGGTGGGACTGGGGGAACTGCCAGCCCAGGACCATGCCTTGCACACTGCCCCCCCTGCCCCGGGCACCATTGTTTACGTGCTCTCTCTTCCCAGCAGCACACTCGGTACCCTCCAATGTCTAATTGCAATTTAAATTTTTTTCAAAGAAGCTTTTTACTGAAACATAACATATATAATATACATATGTATGCATACATATATGTATATATACACACACACTGATATGACTGTGTTGAAATCATTCTGCCCCTCTAATAATGTTTGGCATATTTTTCCAGATTGCCTTCCATGTGTATATAATTTTTTTTACATAACTTTACTCAAGAAATAGTCCCATTTTGTGTTATATTTTCATTTAACATTTTATCATAAACAATTAGACCATAAAAATATTCTAATGAGAATTTTAGTGGCTATTTTATATTCCATTGTATTTGTGCCACAAAATCTATCAAATCATTTTCTCAAAGTTTTGTCTCAAGAAGTAAGAAAAAAGCCTTAGTTGGATCTTGGAGGAGAAAAAAGCCATGACCACTGCTATGTTTCATTGACCTTGAAATGTCACTCATTGGAAGACACATCCCTTTCATGTTCCTTAGATAGAACACAGGTCTTTAACAATGACTGTGACCTCCTCAAGTGTCTCTAGAGTGAGATACGCTTTTCAGATGTTACAGAATTCTCTGCATGCAGAATTTGGGGAACTTTTCATTGCCTTGCAGAGCCCCTCTGTGCATGGCTGTCTGATGTTCCTCCTGCCATACACCAACTTGCAAATGTGCCTAGGCACCCACCCCTCCACCCCCACCTCCCTCACCCCCACCACCCCCACCATCTCTTCTCACCTATGAAGGACTCGTCCCTTTCTGGAATTTGATTCCCTTGGATTTATTCCTGTCCACAGCTTTCTAATGTCTTTTTTAGTATGAGTTTTTGTTTTGTTTTGTTTATCTACTTTTGTTTCCATGTTATCATGGGAGCAATGGTCTGTCCCAACTATCTATGTCCTCACAGGAAGGATCACTTTGTGAAAGTAGATTTTTGTCCTTCTTGGTTGCACTAGCTACATTTCCAGTATTAATAGCCACATGGGACTATTGGCTACCCATTAGGCAGGACAGATTATAGAACATAAATTCTCTTAAACAATTCTGACCGGATGCATCCAGTCACCTGGATTCCCAATATCCAGTCCTATATCCCAGCTGCTTTTAACTGGGATTCCCACATTCTCCCTTTCTTCCCATAAGGATTCCCAGTCTGTGAGAACCTGCCCATTGAAATGGCATTAGTGGTGTCCTGATAAGTGGCCCATGACTTGCTGTAACTTTTCACAGTTTTTGAAATGTCTGTTTAGCACCCAAGCTTCATCCCAGACTCACTTCTTTGAAACTGCTAGGCACTCCAGGGCACATATATGTCCTGACAGCTTGGGTCCTTCTCTGTGGCTTCCCACTGCTCAGAGGAGCCTGAACACATTTCTCAACCATGCCCTGCCGAGCAGCACAAATCACCTTCTATCTAAAAAAAAAAAAAAAAAAAAAAATCTGACTCACTGGAGTTACTCTAAATCACTTTCTTTCTTGGAATTCATGACTTCTTTTGATGTTTATCAATACATCACTACCTGGTGAGCTTGCCAAGATCCTGTCTGGGTTTTAGTGATGTATCATCTCCCCATAGTTTATTGCAAGGACTTCCCACCTCTTTTAGGGATCCAAAAGATCCATGAGCAGCATAAAATGGCAAGATGCCAGGAAACAAGGACTCAGCTCTCGGCTAGATATCTTATTCCCTAGCACAGGGCTGCCTTTGAGAGTCAGTGTATTGGGGAAGGATTTCAGGAAGATGTGTGACTTTAGGATAATCACAGAGGTCAGCTAAGTAAGTTAAATAAGTCTGAAAATCATAATTATGCCAACCCTAGACAAGGCAATGAAGTTGAGAAGTTTATCTTTGGCTTCCCTCCAAACTTCCCTGAGAACCCTTTTCTTTGTTTTTTCTCCTTTGTCCCCTTCCCTCGAGCTTGCCCAGGACTCCATCTTGGCTTCTCACTCCTTCGGGGAAGCTCCTTCTGGGTTCTTTTCTCCCATGGAAACTTAGTTCCATGCCCATTAGGCTCTGCTTGTTAAGACCAGCCAGCTATGAGGACAAGCTAATTTACTTAAAAACAGGGGGTCCTTTACCTGGTTGTCAAGATGGGTTTCAGAGGGCAGTGGAGACCCAAAGATATAACAGTTTTGCTTGTGCATTTTCTGGAGAAAAGAGCCACAGATTTCATCAGATTCTGAAATACCTCTATGATCCCACAAAAGGTTGAAACCACTGATGGTGAATATCAATAACTGATAATTATAGGAGGTTTTCTTCCCAGTTAATGTTTGCATTTTAACCACAGTGTGAAGGAGAAACCACCATCTGTTAAATATCTTTGCTTCAGGAAATAATAATAGGAGAGTTTTGAGGCCAGAGGCAAGAGAGGTAAGAAAGACTCCGGCAGGAAACATCCTGTTATTGCCTTTGAGATCATAGCCAACTGCCTCCACGTAGGATCAAGGGCAGCTTCTCTGGGTTGCACTGTTTCTCTTTGAACACAAAACCGTTCCACTCAGAAAATATAGGCTTTTTAGAGAAATTTCAAAGAAACTAATCAGGCTTAGGATGCCACCCTTTTTTCTTCATTATAAATACATTCTGAGAAGAAGTGGCAGTAGGGTTTGGTGGAGGATCAGGAGATTAGTTCCTGCGCTACCACGCATTTGCTGAGCAACTTTCTGAGAATGACTTAGCCTCTCTGGGCCTCAGTCTTTTCATTTCTAAAAAATCTGGGCAGTCCTCTCCAACCTTGTGATTCTAAGATTCTTAGACAGATGCCAAAGTCCACCATACATGAAATTTCTGTCTTACCCTTTTACTGATATGGAGAGGTGGCTTTCATATTTAGGGGGAAGGTAGCCAACCAAACACTAAGCTGTTTTCCTCCTTTTTAATATGTTAGCATCTTGTCTGAAGCAGCAAAACCTGCTCTTAAAAGCTTCAAAACAGTTTGCAGTGGATTGCAATTCTTGTCTCAGAAAGATTAATTGGAAACAAACTCTAAGGAAGAAAATTCAAAGCCCATTTCTACACTTCCTGCTTTTTAGATCTTCTAACATGTAAATTGACCGTTACAAAGAGGATCAGTGATTAGAATGGCCTGCGAGAAGACCAGCATTCAGCTCCCTGATTATTCCTTGCCAGAGTCCTGGGTGACCTGCATCTCAATGGCCTTCTTTTCAGCTTTCAGGGTGATGAACTGTGCACTAGCTCCAGATCCTGAGTTCCCCAACATGAATTCAACCACAATCTTAACAAACTGGAGACCCTTCCCCGCCCCCAGATTGTGCTTCACATTAGAACAAAACCTGGTAGCGAGGGTCACTCCAGACATCCACATTCAGGAACTCTATTTTTCTTAAGTTTAAGAAAGCTGCTTTTGATCTCTGGATATTTGTTGGCCTTTCCCATATTTATTCCTCCTGTATTTCTTATCTGCCTCATCTTTCTATTCTTAAGTACTATTTTTTTTTAATCCTGGCAAAATTCCCTAGATGGTGCTGTTTTCTGATTGCTTCATTCACCCCCATCAGGGGTCTCCTTACATCTCCTCTCTTCTTCTAATACCAGGACTCCTTGCTTACTTAGCAATCTCAGCTATTCTAACATCACTGAGAACCAGGAAGTAAGCAAGAAGCACTAACCAATAGCCACCATGGACTTAGCACAAAAGTTGTGATGACTTAACCTTCACTCAATCCAGTTTCCTTTTGCATTACAAATAACTCTATCTAGAAATTAAAAAGTACAAATGTCAAACATATAAGTGTGTATGGAAAGGGAAGGACCAGGCAGGCACGGGAGGGGAGAGCCTCCAATGGCTGGACTGGCAGCCAAGGAAAATGCCAATGGATAGCCTGGCAATGAGAGAGAAAATAAAAGGTAGTAAAAGCATGATAAAAGGGGAATCCAAGAATCCTTGCGGTCTAGAATATTTAATGATGAAATAAATAGACCCATTTACTCTACTGGTAACTAAATAGATTGCAGCATATCTAGAATGGGAGTGGAAAGGGTTATCAATTTAGCTTTGAAGCAAGACAATGGTAATAAATCAATTGAAAGAACTGTTTCACCTAAGCTTCCAATAACAATTCTTCCTTTTCTATTTTAGTATAATAGCTGAACACAAGACTGCTCAAAACAAAGACTAGATTTTGACATCTTCCCTTTCAGTTGAGTATGGCCAATAGGGTGTGCATGGAAGTGATATGGACAACATCCGGGTCATGTCCTTTGAAAGGAAGTCTGATGCGCCCCATTCTCACCATCTGCTGGCTTGGGTATGGACACCGTGCCTGGAGCTGGGACAAATAGCCACATATTTAGGATGACAGAGAAATAGAAAGAGTCTGGTCACTGAGACAATGGAGCTACCATATCATCTTATACTGCTTATGCTTGGTCTGATTCTTGATAAGAATATAAACTTGTCTTGTTTAAGCCACTGATATTTTGGGTTTTAGCAGCAGAACCTACATCCTAACTAATTGACTGGTGAAACTTCTAACTAGAGATATAATTTTGCGGGATCCCATTGATGTCCCCCAATTCCCCCACTTTCCCTCTCTCCTTTGGCAGTGGCCCTGTGGCAAAATTGGGGGGGAAAAGTGGGACTTGGAGTCCAACCTTGGCTCTACTAGTTACTAAATTTTCTTTATGAGAATCATAAAGGTTAATACTTATTAAATGTTTCTGCACCATGCTTGCTATGTGCATTATCTCATTTAATCCTTACAACAACCCTATGTGGTAGGTACTATTATTATTCTAATCTTCCTTATGCAGTTAAGCATCTTTCCTAAGATACTGCAGCTAGTGAGAGGCAAAGCTGGGAGTTGGACCTAGAGAGTTTCTTGAGAGCCCGCAGATCTTAACCATTTCCCTCTGGACTAAACTTTCTGCATTGGTGGGAGATTCAAGGCAAATTTAGTGCCCAGAGCACAGTCATCCCTCTTCAAACTGGGATCCTTCTGTATGATGCTGATTGTGTTCTGACAATCTGTCTCTTTGAGCTAAGGTGCTGCATTACCTACTGACCACCTGCTCTTGGGTGAAAGTCTTTCTTTAGTGAAGGGAGTTAAAGTCTCTGATTAAACTACAGTAAATCCTGCTCAGTTAAGCAGGGAAATTTTCTTTCTGCTCCTATTACAAATTGATTTTTCAGTCAAAATCTCAAAGTCCTAGGTCTCTTCAGTTCAGAGAGTTGTTGCTATTCTTTTCTTCAATCTCCTGTTGAGTTTGTAGGTGTTCAGAATGGTTTGATCCCTATCCAGCTGAATTCCTGAGACAAGACGAAATCCAGGTCTCCTACTCCTCCGCCATCTTGTTCTGCGCCCCCCCCCCCCCAATTATCTCAAAGTCCTAGGTCTCTTCAAAGCCACAGTCCACAATGATAATTCTGCACCACCAAAAATGTTTACATTCTGTCCAAAATGTTTTGGAAGGCAGGATGTTCACCCCAGGGACAAACCCACACACTGAGAGAGGGCTCCCCCAGATGAGGGAGCTAGACAAACTCCAACCTCTAGGCCTTCCTTTCTCACACAAGCAGGGAGGCCCATCACTGCTCATTAAAGGAAAAAAATTCAAAAGAAATGCAAGTGTGAGGGGCACCTGCGTGGCTCGGTGGGTTAAGTGTCTGACTCCTGATTTCAGCTCAGGTCATGATCTCAGGGTCCTGGGATGGAGCCCCACCTCAGGCTCCACGATCAGCACGGAATCTGCTTGAGGATTCTCTCTCCCTCCCCTTCCACCCCTCCCCCTGCTCAATGCTCTCCCTCCCTCTCTCTCAAAAATAAATAAATAAATCTAAAAAAAAAAAAGAAAAGAAATGCAAATGTGAGAAGACGGAAAAAGATAGAAGAGCAAGAAAAGTTTATAATCTATGAAGATTTTCTCCTAAAATGGGTAAAGGGGAAAAGTAAGGGTGCCTTAAAAGGCAGCTTCTGTTTTTCTAGGAAATGACCCTCTGAGGATCAGTCCGCTGCCACCCCACACCATATAAATGTGGTGAATTGGCTAAAGGCAGGTGAAGGGCCGTACATATGGAAGCCCCCTGGAAATTGCCAAGGGCACCTGGACTGATCCTTCTCTATGTGGCCTAGGCAAGAACAATCTCATAGTGCTGGAGAAACATATTATCCCCGTTTCACACATAAGGAACTAGAATCTCGAAGATGACAGACAACTGTGTCCCAGATCACATGGGTAGTCAGTGGTGGACCTGCGATTTGAAACCCAAGACTGTCAGATGCCAAAACAAACTAAAAAACACTATTAATTTTGTAGCTCCAGTAGTCTCTCTAGATTACTTCTTCTATCAGCTATCTATCGTGCAAGTGTCTTTCTTTCCTTCTTTTTCTCATTCAACATGTATTAAGCATGAACAATATCCAGTTGCTAAGGTATAAAGACATGGTTTCTCCTGACGTGAGACTTGCAGACTGATAGAGAAGTCAAAGTCAAACCACATGAGGGTTATAAAGTGTTAAAGTGTTACAAGGACTATGGCAGGAATAGCTGCAGAATACAGTGATAACAAAAATGATTAACAGTGCTAGACACGGTGCTGAGAGCTTGGCCTGTACCATCAGGGAAGGGAGACAAGAGAAGAAGCGATTAGTGTTACCGAGGGTAAACCTTGCTCCACTTGCCAGATTTAGCATGTAAAAATACAGGATCCCGTTAAATTTGAATTTTGGCTAAACAACAAATACTTTTTTAGTATAAGTCCCAGGCAGTGTTTGAGAGAAGCTTATACTAAAACATTATTCATTATTTATCTGAAATTCAAATTTAACTGGGAGTCCTGTATTTTATCTGGCAATTCCAGACGAGGAGAGAGAGGAAGTAGTAGAAGATGTTTCATAGAGAAGGTGAGTCCTGAAGATGAGTACTTTTTCTCCGGATGAGGGGTTATGGGAAAGGAAGAAAGAGAGGGAAGCAAGGACTATCGAACCTCTAACCCCAGATGAACCATGACCACAAGAAAGTATCAACTTTCAAAAGATCAATGAAATTACTTTCATAGGGATGTGTCAAGCCACCTCAAAATATTTCCTTTTTGGAAATAAGTGGGAAGTACATTAAAACATGTTTTGGTCATTTTGCAAATATAAGGTCTCCCACTGGGTTAGGTAGAGGTAGAAATAAATGTCAGCTCTTGGTTGCAAGCAAACACTCAGGATGTAGGCTTCTCCTCTGCATGCGGAATGGGGGTGCAGTGCTTTAAAGGAAACCCCCTCTCCCCTCAAAGAAAAAACCGGAATAGAAGAGAGGAGATAGTATAATAGAAATAACAGGTACATCACTCTCCCATGACCAGCCAGATGACTTGAGTTAAGCTATTTCCCCTCTGCCAGTTTCAGCTTCTACCTCTGGGAAGTCACATGGTCTCCCTCCAGACTTCACAATGATCCAGTTTTCAGTAGTAAATCTAAGTCATGTCAGCTCTCAGGCAACCACCGGAGGAGGCAGCTTGGTTCTCTAGCCTTCCTGACAATTCTATAAGCTTCCAGTATTCCTCCAGAACATTAGCTTTTCATCCTCTTAGCTAGAGTTGGTTATCTGCTCCTTTCAACCAAAGACTCAAAAAACTCCAGATCACTGCGGAGGGTGAGAAGGCAGGTACCAAGTTCAATTACATTTGTGAAACTCTGTTAAACGTAGCTATCTTGTATTTACTACAGGACTTCTCAGATCCTTTAACTTGGTCACCTCTTTGTGACTCTTCAGGAGAGAATTTAGTATTTGGAGCTTCACAGACCCTCTTTATCTCAGATCCTTTTTGTTACTGTTCTGTTAGAGCAATTGGGAGGACCTCTAGCCTGGAGGTCCTGATTCCCATCACTTATTATCTTTAAGTGTTATATATGTGTAAAGTCTGACCTACTAGCCAATTTTAGGATCTTAGGTGAAGAAACAAAATCTCCCACTTCTTCTTCACCGCCACCCTTCCAGAGCACCAGGTAGAGTAAAGCAAAATTGTACTGTGAACTCATTGCAACAAGCCATCCCATAACCACAGAGTGGTTGAATGTGATTAAAGCCACAACAGATCTCAGAGCACTGTTCTTGAGGCCAGGAGAGCTGACCCATGTCACCTTGCCAAAAAGCAATTTTCCTGATTATTTTCTGCCTGCCCAGGATTCCTGTGGTTTCCACTTGTAAGGGGATCCTTCACTGCCTGACATCGTTGCTCTCTCACTGCTATGGCAGCAGTTATATCCCAGGACCCCTGAAGCGTTCCTCCCTCCGAGATGGAGGATGCGTTCTCTAGGAATGGCCAAATGCTGATTGCCCACAGGTGGCTCAGCTGCGGATCCATCAGCAAATTGTGGTTATTAATGACTTGATTGCTGGCACTAAGGACACACTCCTCAACCCAAAGCTTTACTTAAAGTGTTTATGCAATATGTAGCAAACCCATGCCATGTGCCAGACTTTTTCACGTCATCTCATACTTTCCGTTTAATTCTTACCCTATATGATTGTGTTTTAACTCTTTATGGATTGCAGGACATAAGTGCTTCTAGTATATTGTCTCGAAAGCAGGGAGATGGGCCGGAAAGAACTGCAGATTGCTGCTCATCATGGTGTCTTCTGAATATCACTGGCAGGAACTCTTTGGCATTCAGTGTTTGAACAACAAAAATAGTTGTGTAAAAAATACAGGCCACCAAGGCTTAAACTTGGAAGACAAAGTGAAAAAAAAACCTTTATAATAAAAGCAATAGTTTTTAAACTAAAGTTC
The DNA here is from genome assembly GCF_011800145.1 of Mirounga leonina. Lineage (NCBI taxonomy): Eukaryota > Metazoa > Chordata > Mammalia > Carnivora > Phocidae > Mirounga > Mirounga leonina. The sequence continues at coordinate 2,145,225 of NW_023270889.1, forward strand.
AAAGGGCTAGAAGTTATTAATTCCTGGAGACTTTCTTCAATAAAGGAACTCATTTAATGCAAAAGTACTGTTGACTTTAAAGAGAAGGAGAATGCATTCTACTTAGGATTAATTACCAAGCACCTTGGTAAGGGCATTACATGCATATATTACATGCACATTTTTATATGAAAATAGACACTATAAGATAGGTGTTTTATTATTATCCTCATTCTACAGAGGAGGAAATTAAGACAGAGGAGGTTAAAAAGTTTGCCAAGGTCCTATCGTTAGCAAGAAGCAAGGCTAGGATTTAAATACAGGACTGTCTGACTCCGATCACTGTTGTGCTATATTCCTAATAATTTTGCTGAGACAGTGATCCCATCAGACCTCCTGAAGCCAAGTTGCCTCCGAACATGAAGGGTTACATCTGTTCAATCCTCTGCTGCTCACTTCCCCCCAACAATTCTAAGCTGTACAAACAACTGTCATTTTCCAAATGTGCCATGTCATAGAAAGTGTTGGGAAGCATCAATTTAGCCACCTAGGAAATCACTTTCCGATGAAAAAGCCAAAGTCATTGGGTGGATGGAAACCCAGTCAATGAGTGACTCAATGCACATTCCTCCTCTTTCCCTTAGACAAAGAAAACTAGGCTAAAAAATCAGGAGCTGGTGGGGTGGAGGACAAAGGAGGGTGAAGGATGAAGGAGGGTTGTACAAACTTGGCGGGGTAATTTGGCTAAGTGCCCCTAAGCACTGACTGAGGTTTCCTGAAGTCAAGGGGGTCTTCACTGTCTTGGTCAGGAGGCTATGTCGGTCCAGAACAGGCTGCCATACACTATGGCTAGACCCATATATGGGCCAAACACAGCCCATAGCCTATTTTTGTACAGTCCACAAGGTAAGAATGCTTCTTATGTGTTTGAAAGGTTATAAACAAAGAAGAATATGTGACAGAGACCATTTGTGGCCCTCAAAGCCTAAAATATTTGCAATCTGGCCCTTTACAGAATAAGTTTGCCAACAGCCCCCGCCTAGAATCCGCTCTGTGGTCACCACAAGAAAGCCAGTGGCCAATGAATGAGAAACCAGAATGAAAATCATTTTAAGATTGCAATGGCGTCACTTACAATTGTATAGCCTATATGTAACTCTTTAAGACAGATTCACGTTAGCTTTTAGAGACAAAGTTTCAGGAGTTGGAAAAAAAGAGAAACGGGAAAATAACCTCCTGTTTCCCAATTCTACACCTTCCAGTTTCATAAGTCTCTAGGTATTTGTGAGCTTTTTCCAGGCAGATTCTGTGAGAATGAACAGCTGCAAAGAGATGTTTCTAAGAGGGGAGAGGGGGATCTTAATCATAAGGAAGAAAGAAACCAATTACTTAAGCCTACTATGTACCAAGACCTTTCACACCTGCTGAATCAAAAATCCCATGCACTCTGCCTCCATTATATCTAAAAGATAACACACTGGGTCCCAAAGGGCTAAGTGACTTGTCCAAGATCCTACAGCTAGCTGTTAGGTGCAAACCTGGGCTGCAAATCTTGGTTTTCTGATTCCAAGTCCAGTGCCCCTTTTTCTACACTCAGCTCCAGATAGTGAATTTGAACATGTTTCAGACATAGAATCCAAAATCCAGAGTCCCAGCTAGGCCCTGCTTCCTCATCTGATTACTGAGCATATCAGACTAGAGGATTGCAAAGTCCCTCCCAGTTCCTTACTTGTTTTACTGTTTCTGAGAAATAATGCAAATGAAATGGAAAAGGAAACTCAAGTAGGCCACTTTATGTTCCTGGCTTATCTAATTTCTTTGGGGTGTGAGATCAGTGAAAGTCAGGGGAATTTGTCCAGATTAATTTAATGCCTCTCATTAATTTAATGAGAAATGCATAACCAAAACATGAGTATGGAAGGCTTTCAATGCTGGTAATATGGCAGCCTGACTTAACAAAGACTTTTCCTCACTACAAATACATGTAATGCTAGATAAATATTTTAAAACTTTAAAATGCACAGCCTGAAAAAAGGCCAAGACAGTTCCTAGGTGCCAGAAGCAAAATGAAATTTAAAACCAGAGATGTAGGGCTCCAGCTACATTTAAGGGACCAAGAAAGAATCAGGCCTGGACACTGGTCCCAAGTAAATTTGGCCTGGAAGCTGTTCAGGCTGAAACTGAGACCTCAGCTTAAAATGGAGACTCTGAAAATCCTCCCAGGACTTGAAAGGAGCACTAAAAGAACTCTGTCTACTGTCCAGAGAAGCAACAAGGGAGCACACTATCTCTTCTGGGCTCTAGTTGAAATAGAATATGTATCCTATGGAAAGTCCCAAACCCAGTCTAGGTATGGGGTATGAATTTAAGCTATCTCCATGTCATAGGACTCCCAAGCAAGAAGTTAACAAAACTACTGGTCCATGACCAGTATAAACCATGGGAACCTGGAGAGAAGTAAATACAAGACTGCTCTGCAGGGAATTATCCACAGTCCAGGGTGAATGGGACTCTTACCAAAAGAAAAAGTTTAGTGTAAAAATGTGCTAACTATATGATGAAAAAGTATCAGGGAGGAGTATCAGCTGATACAACACATGGAAGAATAATGAACCCAAGAACTAAAAAAAACAGAATAATCTGAAAGACACTGCAAAATAAGTATCCTCAAATTGAGGGGATAAAAGAAAGCATAGTAAAAATCAAAATGATAGGATTCAGGGGTGCCTGGATGGCTCAGTCAGTTAAGCATCTGACTTCGGCTCAGGTCATGATCTCAGGGTCCTGGGATGGAGCCTTGTGTCAAACCCCACATCAGGCTCCATGCTAAGTAGGGAGTCTTCTTGTCCCTCTCCCTCTCACCCTCCCCCACTTAGGCTCTCTCTCTCTGTCAAATAAATAAAATCTTTTTTAAAAAAAAGGACTCAAAAATTTAAGTGAGCAATTTGAATAATAATCAAATAGAACTTCTGGAACTGAAAAGTATAATCATTAAATTTTTTAAATCAAATTAAGCAGCAGATGAGATGCACTTAAAAAGAACTAGTGAACTATTAGATTGATTTGAGAAAATCATCCAGAATAAAACAAAGAAAAATAAGAACATAGACTATATCAAAGAAAGTTTAAGAGACCATGGAGCGTTGACTGATATATTTGGATTTTTAAATCTAAATCAAATATAAAGTCCAGCAGAGGATAGAGGGAAGGGGGTTTGAAGAAACTCAAAGAAAGTAGCATAAAAGAAAATAAACAACAAACCACATAGATACATATACTGGAGTCAAAATTTTAAACAAACAAACAAAACTCTTAAAAGCTCCTGAAAAGAGAGATAACCTAAAAAGAAATAACAACTAGGTTGACCACAAAATTATCACTAGCAAAAACAGAAGAGTTTCTCTTATACCCAACTAAACTATTGTGCCTGAATGAAGGTGAAATAAAGGTATTTTCAAAAATAAGGCTAAAAAAATTTATCACTGACATCCATTGCTGGAAAAGCTATTAATTGGATGTGTTTCAGAAAGACACCCAAATTGAATCTCAAAAGAAATATGAAGAAATGAGCAGAGAAATAAGCATTGACTTAAAACAATGGCAACATAAGAGCCAATCTGGAACAGCCAAAAGCAAGTTAAAGTGAAACACTAAAGAACAATAACATGGAAAATGTGACAAGGTATCTTAAATCCTTGTATTTGGGGAAGCAGAACAAACAAAGATTGAATAATTAGTGAAGTATGCATGAAAAAATTTTTACTGTAGCCAGTAAAATATCTGAAATATAAGGAATACTTTCAAGCCGATACAGGAGGTGGAGGAACAGTGTAATGAAAACAAACAATATAATAAGAGAAAAAAAGGATAAAAAAGAAGAAAAGAAAGAGAAGCCTATGGGCAAGGAGATCTAGAGATCCACTTACTGACCACATTCTAAAATCATTCAGGTCCCCATTGAGGTTGGGCTCCACCTGGTGGTGATTGTCTCCTGGGACTTAAGTATTGTCTAGGAGACTTCTGGGTGGAGTAGCGGGTTGGGGACCCACCTCCTGTGTCCACTGCCTGCCATTTCCCCTTTGCCCAGCATTCTCCCACCTCCACAGAGGACGAGAACTTTAATCCAACCTCCTGATGAAGAACAGGGGCTGGGCAGAAAATGGGAGTCCATCACCAACTGCATTAGACCAAAATTCATGTTTGGGCCAGGATTTATTACATTCCAAAAAAAAAAAAAAGCTAAAAATTAATATTGAGCATTCAACTCAAAGAGTTAGAAAATGAACAGAGTATCCCAAAGAAAGTAGAAGGAAAGGAATGACAAAGGTAAGGATTTAATGAATTAGAAAATAAATAATAAAGAACGTCTACAGAATCTAAGTTTTTTTTTTTTTTTTCAGGTGAGTAAAATCAACATCTGGCACAGAAAAAATATATACAACATTACAAATTTTTAAGGCATAACTAAAAAAATGAATTTTAAATATATAAATAATATGACAATAAAGTTTAAAAGTAGATTAAATGGACAATATTACTGTCTTGATATTTAATCATTTTATTGGTTTTTACATCTATCAAAACATATTTGCAGACCTATGCATGTAAATGATGACATGTGATCATATACATGATTTTTTATGTGATCTTATATTTGCTTATCTAAGTATCTAAGTCTTGACCTACCACTTCACCACATGAATTCACATAACCAAAAAATACCCTATATGTTAGAATACACATTTACTGTGAGTAAAACAAAAGGTATCTAGCTTTTTTTCTCAATGAGTTCTAGAGATATTCCACTGCTGGTCCTTCTTTGGCCTTTCTTTCATGGTCTTAAAATGGCTCCTACAGCTTCATGCATCAAGCACACATCCTGGTCAGGAAGCAGGGGGAAGGGAGACATGACGACCAGTAGAATTGTACTTACATCTCTTAAGCCTGACCGTATATCCATCTCTGACTGAAAAGTGGCTATGGAAAAGGGGATTGGGATGGGCTTCCATCAACAAGGCAACATTATCTTCCATACCATGTTTACAAGTTAATTTGTATCCTTCCATATTTTTCTTCCTAGTCTTATAATCCTATGCAGATAAATATATATACATATTCATATATTCACAGCTCTAATGAGGCAAGGAAGTACCGGGAGGTTGCACACATATTCCTCATTTCCTTCTTGTATAAAAGCAGTCCTAATGCCTCCTGCAAGTCAGGATCAGTGTGGCAGCCAAGAGAATGCACCCAGAACTCTGACTCCAGGGAGTGTAACTGACCAAGGGCCCCAGCTGCTGGCTCTGAAATTTAAGGCTGCCCTTCCCACCAGCTGCTCCTGGCCAGTGACCGGGCATGGCAGGGATACTATGGTGGCCCTTCCTGGGAGACACGGGACTCTGCTGGTGGCTGACTTTGGGTCAAGGGCTCCCAGTGACCTTGTTGAGACTTCTGAAGATAGCACAGCAGTCTAGGGCCCTTCCACCCAACGTTTGCTCCCTCTCCACTTCATTCAGGACGAGACTTGCCTCGCAGTCTGACCACTCTCCCAGCCTCACATGACTCATTTTCTTTCCTTGGCTTTTGCTCCAATAAAATCCCTACGTGTTTAATCCTGCCTTGGTGTCTGCTTTTCAGAGGACCCAGACTAACAGTAAATTACCATTGTCAGTATGATGACTCTCTTCTTGCCTACCAGAACCTGGACACCACTGTAACTTGTAGCTCAATGGGCACCCTGCTGTGCGCCCTGGCAAAAGTGTTCCTACTCGGGGGATCAAGACCTTCAACTCTACAGAAGTAGACTTAAAGGGACAAGAAACATAAATTCCACCAGTGAGACCATTCTTGCCTCCACCACTTGATTCCCAGACCTATTTCTTCTTCCTGTGGGTGACATGGCGTCGTATAGAGACCTATGAGTTAATATATCTACTATAGGCTGAAGAATGATAGCCCATCATCACAAAGTATTAGCTCTGAGCTGGAGCACCTGCTGCACTGTTAGAAGGCTGTGCCACCTAAGATACCAGCTGCTTCTGGATGGTGCAGTATGTGATACAAACATGGAGCCCATTATCATGGCCCCACTCCCACACCTCCCTCACTGTGAAACGGGTCTCCTGGTCTGACACTAAGTTGTGTGGGTTTCCACACCCTTGAGTAGGTATTCTGTAAGCTCCTGGGGAATGGAGCCTAGATAAAGGCTCTGCAGGTAGAAAAGGCAACCCTGTACCTAAAACAGGCATCTGTGGTAGGCAGCCTCCAAAATGGTCCCCAGCAATTCTCTCCTCCCCATATTCACACCCCTGTGGAGTCTCTTCTGCATTAAAAAGGGCTGATGTGGATAACCAACAGGATATTGCAGAAATGACATGTGTGACTTTGGAGGCTATGTCCTAAGAGACATGTGGCTTCTACCTTGCCCTCTTTTGGGTCTCCTGCCCTGGGCAAAGCCAGCCATCACCATGCATTAAGACACTCAAGGAACCCTATGGAGACATCTGCATGGTGAGTAACTGGGACTTCCTGCTGAGAGCCGGCATCTGACTGAAACCTTATGCAGCCCCCTAGCCGAACTGCCCAGTTACGCAATTCCTAAATTCCTGACCTACAGAAAACGCAAGAAATGAGAAATGCTTTTCTTGTACTAAGTCACTTAGTTCTGAGGTGATTGGTTATGCAGTTGTTAAATAAATTGAATAATCCCCAAATTAGCCTAAAGATTTGGGCATCAGTACCTACCTAGCTCCTAAACAAATCATCCTACTTCTTTTTCTACATGGAAGTCAAAATAATTCTATGTGTCAAGATATGCTCTATAATAAACCTGATTATTCTTCATGAGTCCTTCATCTCTATAGAAAATACAGAAGTACATAATCAATTTCCTGTGTTACTGAATAAAGAATAGACATTCTTGGGGTGCCTGGGTGATGCAGTTGGTTAAGCATCTGACCCTTGGTTTTAGGCTCAGGTCATGATCTCAGGGTCGTGAGATCGAGCCCCACATGGGGCTTCACACTCAGTGCGGCATCTGCTTAAAACTTTCTCTCCCTCTCCCTCTGTCCCCTCCACCCCTACTCCCTCTCTCTCAAATAAATAACTCTTTAAAAAAAAAAACAACAGACATTCTTCCCATAAGGTTTTTCAAAATGTAAACATACTAGATGTAACAAAATTACTAGAAAGACAACAGAGAGGGATTTTTTAAAAATAAACCTGATGCCATTAATTGCCATCTTCATCTTGTTTTATTCTTGGGATAAACCTAAGATTCTGTGGGCCACAAGAAGAATGCAAACACTATTGTCCTAGAAGATTTCTATTACTTAAAATCTTTTTCTGATGATATTGGTGGTGATATTATCAATATGACATTTTGATATTCTATAATAAAATATGATAACATTTGGAAAATCAGAATAACTTAAGGAACCAATATTTCTCAAACGACTAATTCATGATGTTACAAAATTACACATAGGTAAAAGATGTATTAAAAGTACATGGTAGAAAAATAGATTTCAGTGTAAAAATATGAAAAGTTTACTGATATGGTTTCAGATTCTACATTGCAACTAATCTTTAAAAAACACTCAATTTTCAAGTTTTATGTAGCTAAGAAAAACATCCACAATTATCTGAAAAGACGATGAAAATACTTCTTTTTTTCCAATTAAATACCTGAGTGAGGCCAGATTTTCATCATATACTTTGACCAAAACAACATAGTATAATCATAATATAACCATTCCATAGATGGAAAGCAGAAGCAGAGATAAGAACCTAGCCACAAGCCAGACACGAAAGAGATCTGCACAAATGTAAAACAACATCACGCTTCTCACTAATTACTTTTGTTTGGGAAAATATGGTAAATTTTCCACAACAATATGTTACGCTAACATGTAATGGTTTCATATTTAAATAAGTTAATATGTTTTAATGTTCTTATTTCTAATTTCTAATACTGTATATAAACATTTAACTCACAAAAAAAGTCCTTTTGGAGGGTCCTCATTAATTTTTAAGAGTGGAAAGGGGTCAGGAAACTAAAGAGTGGGAGGACTGCTGACTTTTTGCAGCCTCATGAAATTGGAATTACTGTTATCATCACCATTCTACAGATAAAGAAACTAAAGTTTAGAACAGTAATTGGCTCAAGGTTATACAGAAGATGTCAAGTGGCAGAGGTAAGATTCAACTTAGGCTTCCTGGCTTCCGGGCCCAGGTCCTGCTGTACCATGTTGCTGGGGATCAGTCAGATAAATCAGCTATAGTAGCCCCGAGGGTTGGCTTCATTATCACACTCGATTTCCCCCATTCTCAGGGTACAAAGTCCCAGCCTTGCTCTCCTAGGATTACTGGAAAAGGCAGCATAACCCCTTCCAATATAAGAGCTCCATGAGTGGAAGCAGGTTGGTGATTGTCAAGGTCAGTACCATGGTGTGTACAGGGAGGAGTGGGAGAAGCGGTCAATTCTCACGTATCATCCAAGTTATCTTAGGTATTTGTCCAGATTCTCTCAGCAATTAGACTTGGTATTTTCCAATGGGGTTGATTTTGGAAACGGTGATCTGATCAAAAGCCAGGAGCTGATCAAGTTCTTCTTCCCTGCCTCTAATTCTGTCCTATGCCACATGGTAGATACTGGACTCATGTAGCTATTTATATTTAAACTCAAATAAGTTAGAAAGCAATAAAATGAAATTTTAAGTTCCTCAGTCTCACTACTATATTTCAGGGGCACACACCGTACAAGTACCTTGCATGTCCTGGGGGCCCTGGAAATGTATGTGGTCTGATGAGGAATGTGCTACCTTTGCAGTGAGTTGAACCTGGGCCATTAGACAATGAATATTCCCCAGATGGCGGTGGTGATGGCAGTGAGGGTGACAAAACGTGCCAAGGACCAACGTCTGGCCTTGGGATTTACAAATGTTGGGTTTCTGATAGTGTAGTCCTTAGATTTTCTGCATCAGATTCCCAGCTGGGCCTTAGCCCTCCTGAGCCAGAATCTCTAGGAGCAGCATTCTGGCCAAACTGACTCAGCTTTCCCCCAGCAGCATTGGGATTTTTCATTTCCCAAAACCAATAACCCTTGTCTTTCCATGTCATCTGTAGAGGTACCAACATGGGGCCTCGGACCTCTCCTGGGTTAGGAGAATTTCAGTGGCAAGCCTGTAAGGATCCAGTTGCCTGAGCTTCTCCTTTCATTTACCTTCTGTTAGGTTTCCTTAGGAATCGTTGGGGGTGGAAACTCCAAGCAGGCATGACTGCAACCATGTGTACGTTCCCTCTCCCTTAGGAGATGGAGAAGAGACCGCGATGTGCTTCTGAAAGGATTAGGAATCTCATTAATCAATGTGGGTGGGGCTGGTGAGAAAAAAAAAAGCTTCAGCAGATGGCAAGCTTGACTCAGAATTTTCTGAAACTCTTCAAAGAGTAGTCGGGCATTCTTGTTTCACAGGATCCTTGCTATACATGACTTCCCTTAGCTCAGAATAGAGGGTTACAGAAGCCTTCACTGGCCCCAGCCAAGGAAGTCAGATTAGCGGAAGTACCAGAAGTACTGCGTGAGAACACAGGATCACTGAGAACACGGGCCTGGAAAGGGCATCTCCAGGGCCGTCCTAGTGCAGGGTTCCAAGCTCCGCCATGCCGGATTGGGACTTTCATGATGAGACGAGATGCTGAACCTTGTGGGGCCAGGTGAACGCAAAGTGGGCTGAACATTCTGGAATGCAAAGTAAGGCTCACACTGGCAGAACGGCGGCTGAGCCCTGGCCTCGAACAGCTCCTTGTTGACGCCGCCCAGGAAAGCCATGGATCCTTCCTTCCTATGAAGATGTCACCAATTAGGCATGTATGAAGCCCGTGGTCCGTGCAGAGGAGCATGCATGGTGCTCCAGGGTGCAGAGTAGGAAATAAATGAAACAATACTTTCTCTGCCCATGAAAGGTATTTATGCTCAATTAGAGGTGAACAGTGGGGCTATGAGGGAGAAAAATAAGTAAACATGAAATTAGAATGTGGTCCAAATAACATTAGTGAGGTTTAAGGAAAGGGACTCATAAAGGCAAAAAAAAAATGTTTTTAATGGTGATTATACTTTAAAAGAGGTTGGTTAAGACGAGCAATCTAAAAATTAATTCTTGGCTAACTTGGAAATTGCAAAGAGGGGTGTGTGTGTTGCGTGTGTGTGTGTGTCCGCACGCACGCACATGCCCAGAAGCCGAGCCACATCCTTCTCCCCCTGTTTCCTCAGGGTCAGCTTCCTTACCACAGATTTCTTTCTTTTTCTCCCTCTACCTTAATTCTTCCCTTTGTCATGCCAGCTCGGGGGGCCCCCTGACTTCACTGATGAAAGGGATGGGAAAACAAATATTATTTCTTCCTGACTCTGAATTCCTTCCCTGCCCTGCACCCTTCTGCTCCTTCTACCCCTTACCTAGCCAAAGGTCACCCTCACATCTTGCTCCAACAGTTTGGGATTATTTCCCAGTGTGTGGTAGGAGAATTCTAGCGCCAGCAATCCCATGCCATTTTTGGATCCAAATACGTTGGCAGCCAAAGAAATGCAGGCCAATACAATCAAACCTTCCAGGGAGCCAGCCACTCTTGGATCACTCGGCAACCGGCTCCTCCTCACATTTCACCCTTCACTCTTGTTTTCTTCTTCATTACAATGACAAGCAAATTATACTCGGGTCACAAGCATGGACCTGGCAAAGGGTGTTAAGGCCCCTGTCGCTCTTTCTTCTCTGAACCTTTTGCTTCTCCCCGGGACCTCCCTGGCTGGGATGGATGCAGTTGCGCTCCTGTGAGTAAGAGTATGAGGCAGGGGCCAATGTGACCAAGTCTCTGTCATGTGGATTAGAGGGTCTTCTTATCCCTTGGTCTAGGTAAGTGAGGCCCTAGCACGGGGCCTTGTTTGGAGTCCCTGTTCCTGTTAATAAATACTGATCTAGTAGTTGTTTGGTGTGGGTTCTAATGATGAGCCACAGGAAAAAAGAAGTCCACCTCTCCCAAAGCTTGCCAACTTCCCGGAGTGTCTGACAAGTTGTGAAATGTCAGTGATTATTAGGTCACTGTTGTTATGGTCAGGGAGGGTAGATCCACTTGGCCATGTTCACTGGTGCTAATGACATCAAGGATTAGTCCCCAAAGGCCCCAAAAGGATGCCTTTGTATAAAGAAAAATGTCCTGTGCAGCCCCAACTCCCCCTGTCCTTGGTCAAGGGCTGCAGTGTGGCCTTGGTCTAGCCCTAGCAGAGTGGTCATGGAAGTGGAAGACAGGGAGGTGGGAGACTTCAAAGGGAACATCCCACTGAAGGCTACCAGTGACCACAGGAGCAAATAAAAGCAAGCATATTAGCATCATAACTGTTTCCTCCTCTTCTCTGTCCAAGCCCCAGCTGGCCTTTCACCCACAGATGAGACCCACATCAATGTCACCACAATCCCTTGGGCAAATGCTCCTTTGTTAACTTTCCTGCCTCATCTACTTGTTTCAATGGGACTAGAGACAAAGAGCTGCTCCCACACATACACACAAGCTGTGGGACCTTGGGCAGGTTATTGAACCTCTCTGAGCCTCATGCTCCTCATCCGCAGAGTAACAGAATGAAAATATCTACCTCATAACCCTACAATGTGACAATCAAATTAGATAAAGCATGCAAAAGTGCTGTGTCGACTGTAAATTGACCTGAAGCTGCCATCGTTGTTTCTTGAGTGAACTCCTGCTCCAGAAGGGAAAAGAAGCTCCTTTCAAATGCTTCCTGCTGGTGGTAAAATCTACTTTTGCAATTCATAGGAATCAGACCAGCTGGAAGGAGGGCAGAGGCGGTGTTTCTAGCCCAGATGTGTGCATAATAATTATAATTATATGCTAAGAACCTACTGAATCAGTCATCAGGAGTGGCCTAGGTGTACATGTTTCCCCCACTATCCAAAAGTGGAACATTCCAGTGGCATCTCTGGTAAGCAAAAATGGCATAAAGTAAAGAAGCAATTACCGTTAATTTAGAAGGAAAAACTTTTTAGTGCCAAGATCCAAAAATAACCTCTCTTAGGCCTTTCTGATACCTTAGGACACAGTTTGCTAACGGATGCACAAAATAAATAGAGATCAAGGACAGATGGCCCCAGAGTCCCAAGCTCTGGCAGCTTGATGCTGAGACGTGAAGTGTAGTTCCCAGGCCAGCCGCTTGGCGGAGCCACTCTCATGGCTAAGGGTGCGCGCCCATATAAGGACTCGCCCGCAAAGCAAATGCTGGACGCTCTTTTTGCTTTTCATCATAAAAAGTGCAAATCATCTTTGGATTTCTTTCAGTTAGCAAAAACAGGTACAGGCCTAATGTAGGTCTTTCGTAAAAGCAAAGTAGTGTAACGCAAACTTTCGAAAAGTAAGGGATACCTGGATGTACCTTAACTCCTCGGTTATAATTCTGAGGATTAGCCATGTCGAGAAGCCCTGGGCCAGTCGTCACTCCCACATCCCTTAGCCTAGGGCAGGGTTTCTCCAACTTTTCTTTTCTTTTCTTTTCTTTTCTTTTTTAAGATTTTATTTATTTATTTGACAGAGAGAGTGAGAGAGGGAACACAAGCAGGGGGAGTGGGAGAGGGAGAAGCAGGCTTCCCGCTGAGCAGGGAGCCCGATGTGGGGCTCGATCCCAGGGCCCTGGGACGATGACCTGAGCCGAAGGCAGACGCTTAACTGACTGAGCCACCCAGGCGCCCCTCTCCAACTTTTCTGATAAGAATCACCTGGGATACCTGCTGAAAATACAAATTCCCACACTCCATTCCAGATGCCCTGGATTAAATCTTGGGGGAAGAAGCCTAAAAAGTAGGTGAATCTTATCAAGTTGGGAAACAGCCTAAAGTTTCTCAAATGCTCAACGCATATAAGAATTAACTGAGAACTTTTTTTTAAGAAATGAAGATGGCTAGGCGTGCCTACTCTAACTGAAGAAATTCCATTTGGAAAAATCTGGGATTTTCACTTTTAACTAGCACCCTCAGTTGTTCCTCAAGTCTGCTACTCCATGGAAAATGACCTCAGAGAGTGGAGGATAAGTCCTAAGTAAAGTCAGCTCCAGCTCCTATGGACACTCTTGTTTGAACTTCCTGGTGGCTGTGGAGAAGGTTTGACAAATTCTGAGAAGGGACAATCCTAAACTGTTCCAAGTCTTGGCAATGAAAGCTCTAAAGTGGGGCAGTGGCATGAGATGCTAAGACAAGCCAAGCAATGCTAGCGTCCAGAGAAGCTGTGTTCCAAATGCTGCTTCCTGGGGCTCCACTCCTTTTGTTTTGTTTTGTTTTGTTTTGTTTTTATAGTGGGCTCCACTCCTTTAAGCCATGAGCCAACTCACCTGTGCCACTGGCCCCAAGGAAAAGCTTTCTTGTCCTGGCAGTATGGACATCCAGTAGGGCCCATCAACTGTCTACACACCTGGGAAGCTAGGCAAGTTTTCCTTTGGCATTTATACTCTTCGCTCCCTCCCTGCCACAATCTTGGATCCTATGCCTGTGGGACCTGCAGACTAGCCACCCAGAGTCCACGATGGACTAAGACCCCTCAGGGCACATGATGTAGTCCTTGCTCATGTATATTTGTGTCCCCAAGCAAGGAGCCATCAGTTACAGAAAATGTGAAGGGTAAGGGCATTTTCTTCCTTTCCCTAAGTTCCTATCAGCACACAGATGAGAATTTCTGCTCTCTCCAATACATTGAAGCAAAACTTCTCCTTTCTTGTCACCTCTCATTGGCTTTTCCTTCGTGATAACAGAGAATTGGTTAACAGTGTGGGAAGGGAGGTTCTTTTTGGGCCTCTGCCCTCAGCTGGAGGCATCTATCCAATGGATAGCTTCACTCCTGCTCTTCTACATCCTGGAGATTCCATGGCTTGTCCCTTTGATGATACGAATCTTCAGGTATGGATCCAGAAAATCAGTAGGGAAAAGCTTGCTTCAAAGTACAAGAGAGTCTAGGGATTCACTATTTGTCCCTAAAAGATGATGAGGTGATCTGATTTCTGCACTGCCACCTCCCATCTGATTTAATCTCTTTTGAAACCAAGATCAGCTAAAAGCATTGTGACTTACACAAACAATGGGTCCCTGGTCATGGGATAAGACACTGATAGACAGACTGACCAGCCATAAAGACGCCCAACTGAACCTACATCCCACCTGTATTGACTTCTACAGTTGATTTTTCAGTCACCAAATAAAGATTTTAAAAAATGGAGGTAAGTGACTTCTGACAAAATCTGCAGAAGGAATACAGCTACATACTTTCTTCCCTTCCCAAAACACCCCTAAAAATGCTAGGAGAAGGTTACTTTTTTCTTAAGACATAAATCTGAAAGGCCAGTAGTCCATGAGAGAAGGAACTAAGAGCAAAATGTTGGAAGACAGAAAATACATGAATGTATTCCCTAAACCAGAAAGCTGAGAAACAATTTGATTTGTGCCAACGAATCCTCAAAAATTTTAGAAATTAGCAGCAGGTACCTCTAGAAAGAGGGGCTGAACAAGGTAGCCAAAATAAACAGGATTGGTTGAAAGTCTGTATTTTAGAGCCAGACCCCCAAAGCCCCTCCCCAGGCAGTCACATTATACAATTTGCTGCTTTTCTCCTAACTAATCTTACTCTGTGTCCTTTAAAATTATGTGCATTTCTTACTTTTTTTTTTTTAATGAAAGGAGGGAGGGAAGGTGGGAGGAGGGATTCTCTGTTAACAAGCATGTTGAAGCCCAATTTGCCCCTCTTCCTCTCCTCTCTGGATCTAGCCTTTTAAAGTCCAGCACACACTGTCAGCTCAAGATCCCAAATGAACTCTGACATAGCTGAGGAAATTTCATGGTGAGAACAGTTGAACACTGTGGCACATCACTCAGTAGCTTGTCTTCAGTTTAAACATTTAAACAGGTCCATCCAGGCTCTCCCTGTTTTCCTTCTTCCTGCCAGGCACAAGACCCCTACCCTCCAGGCTACTGTCCTGCTGGGCTGCACACCTGACTTCCATGCCTCTGGCAAAGGATGAGGTCATTCCTTTAACTCCCCCATGGTCCTGAAGGAGAAAACTCTTTCCCACCCTGGCCCAGGTCTTCTTGTTGAAATTGAAGTAAGCCAAGTCATAGTTCTCACCACCTACGTGCTAGAAGCCCATTTTCCCAGTCATTTCTGTTTTGCTCTTACCAAGGCTCCTCTTGCCTCAGGTCCACCCAGTCTCTCCATTGTCACAAAGTTCATTCTGGATTAGATATACACTCACTCTTTCTAGGCATTTTCCTTCTGCAAAATGGCTTCTTCCTGGCCCTGCCTCAGGCCAGCCCTAGCACACTAGGTCCTATTTGGGACTCTTCTGTTCCAAAGCTCTCAAGGGTCCCCATTTTCACGATAATGATCTTGATCAAGATAATAA
Source organism: Mirounga leonina (assembly GCF_011800145.1). Lineage (NCBI taxonomy): Eukaryota > Metazoa > Chordata > Mammalia > Carnivora > Phocidae > Mirounga > Mirounga leonina. The sequence goes on from NW_023270889.1 coordinate 2,160,643, forward strand.
GGGGCACCTGAGTGACTCAGTCAGTTGAGTATCTGACTCTTGATCTCAACTCAGATCTTGATCTCAAGGGTCGTGAGTTCAAGCCCTGTGTTGGGTTCCACACTGGGCATGGAGCCTACTTTAAAAAAAAAAAAAAAAGATAATGACAATGATCTGGCTCTGGGAAGGCTTGTGGACGAAAATTATGGCTCTTTATACTCTTAGGGTCCTGTCTTGTTTGCATTTTAATGCATAAACCTCTGGCAGCCTGCCTGAACCCTAGTCACCATCTTCGAGAGAAGAGGAATTTCTAAACAGGTTCTAGAAGCACAGTTTCCTGAAATAGGAATTTTGTGGTCATTTTGCTTAAGGACTCTAATGTCACTGGGAAATCCTGGATTTTAGTCTCAAATCTAAGACTCTATACTCTACCAGAGCCCCATAAAATGTGTTAAAGATCACTAATCTACACCTATTTTTCATATTCTTAGCCCTAGAGATGGTTTTTTGCAGCATGATGCAGTCATTAAGACTGTAGCCTGGGGCACTGAATTCTGGCTTAGCTATGTGACCTTAAGCATGTTACTTAACTTCTCAGTTTACTTATCTGGGGATAATAACACTACTTGTACAGTTTTGTATTAGTTAATACATGTATATACTTAGAATGATACCTGGCACATACCAAGTGCTCAATAGATGCTGTTATCACTGGCCCATCCTGCCTTTCAAGGAAGACACAGCACACCCTCAAGTTACCCAGTCCTTCCTCTGCTGACCACTATGACTGGTGCTGCTGTCATTGTGTTCATCACTCTACAGTGTCCCCTAGTGGTGAGTGACTTCCTGAGGACAGGAGCTGTATCTTAATCATCTTTATATTCCTCAGTATCTGGTGCAGAGGTCGGCATTTTGTAATTGTGCAATAAGTGTTTGTGCAATTAATATCTTTTTAAAAAAATATTTATTCATTTGAAAAAGAGAGAGAGACTGGGGGGAGGGGCAGAGGGAGAGAATCTTCAAACTCCCCACAGAGTGAAGAGTTGGACTCGGGGCTGGATCTCATGACCCATGAGATCACGACCTGAGCCAAAACCAAGAATTGGACCCTTAACTGACTGAGCCACCCAGGCACCCTGTGTACAATTAATATCTTTTAGAGAAGACAGAAGAGCAGGCAGTTCTGAACTACTCAGCAGAACTTTTGACTAATTTTCAGAGACTCAAGAGGAGGTTATCCCTCTGGCCACACCATTTGTGGCACCTGGGAAATTTCCTCATGGTTTTAACTTCTTTCCCATCTTTATGGAAGAATAGTGAAACATCTGTTGAGAAGAGGCTGGAAGAGGAAAGGAGGGAGGGAATTGAGTCAGTGTGACTGTCCCAATCAGCAAGGCGGCCAGTTCCATTGCTTTGTGTTCTATGACCTTTTTAAGATGTCATTTTTCAAGACTTCCCCAGCAAGAGTACCCTGCCTTCCCCCAAACTTCCCTTAGCAGTGTTGTACCACCCCAGAGTCTGTTGACCACAGAGTTTTGTTTACAAATACTATGGCAACCCCCAAAGCTCTGGCAAATTTAAAATATCTTGCCAGCAAATAAAGCACAAGGCTGGAGCCCTCAAAGCCCTCTGGACTCCCAGCCTCACTGATAGGGTTTTAAAGACATCTGTTTTATGTTCCTGAGCAAGCATTGCACCACGACTTTAAGGGCATTTTTCTCCTTCAAAGGGGACATGTCCTAAGGGACATTTAAAAAAACTCATTCCTCTTGCCAATAACTGCATTATAGTTTAGGTCCAGAGCCTCACTGAGGGGATTATCAACTTTCTTTTTGATGTTCAAATTTTAGTGGGACAGTACATCAAATGTGATTTTTTTTCAATGTATCCATATCCTCTTCCCTTTACCTGCTTAGTTTGGTTACAGATCCTGATAAAAGGAGTCATGTACAAGGAGTTTGTGGGGGAGGTGATCCCAGTAACAATGGAAGAAGAAATGGGGGATGAGATAGGAAAAAGAAGGGAGCAAATAAACAGTGCATGATAAAGCCCCCTTCTGCTGTAAATAACTGGAGCATAAAACCATTTGGGAACACAAAGAGTCAGCTAGAACATGTGCTTTGAAGTTACCAAACCCAAGAGGCGAGGAAGCTGAAGATTTATACACCAGTTTTCATCAGTCATGGTTGCGGACTGCTGTGCAGAGGAGATGAAACAAAGCCTCAGGCACTTTTCACCTACTGAAAAAAAGCCTTAGGGTGTGAGAAGTCTGGCACTGCAGTGATAAGGCCAGAGGGGATATGGACAGGGCATCAGGAGTAACCCCTAGAAGGCCCACTGTGGCCCTATGCCCAAGGTTGGAGATTCTCCCCTTTGTACTTGTATATTTTTACCTCTCTTATCCTAAACAGAATGGCTATTGGTGGTATGCACATGAGATTTGTCTTTGGCAGCAGTTCCTTTCCCTAATTGAAGGTCACATCTGATTATATGTGCAGCACCCTCATAAGATTAGAAAGAGGATTAGATGTTGCTAACTGTCCACACCACATATTTCTACCCTTCATTTCAAAGCTCTTCACATAATTGATTATGGCTATCTTGCCCTGCCGAGTCTTCCCTTCTCCAAGTCAAATATCCTCAGATTCCTTAATAAGTATAATACAGTAACACCACTTGGTGTTTGAATAATGCTTTACTTACTTATGAGCCACAGAACAATGTCATACCATAGCTGCCACTCATTCAGAATCCTCGCATATCTTCCTCATCCCTCCATGTCTAACACTTTCTGGAAGTTTGGATCTTGTTGGTATAAGAAAACACAGTCAAATTGCCTTTAGCTTAAGTAAACATGCTCTATATCACTGTCAAACTGTAAAAAATCTGGTATGTGTGGAGGTATGTTACCCTCTTTGCAAGCAAACAAACTAGCCTTACACAATTTCATGGATGCTGGCAGAAGATACAAGATTCCTGGGTCAGAGACTAAAGACTTTACTACTCATGGCACAGCAAACAGCATAAACATCAGAATATTGGTGCCAGTTCCTCAAGTCCAAATTCCCACAAGGCAATGAGAAGAGGATCAAGTGACACCCACACACACAGGGAGTTGCTTTACAGGGAAGTTTATAGAACCTGAATCTTTTATAATGGTCAAAAAGGAAATAAAGCAAAAGGTCTGACCTTGGCTCTAGTGGGAGAAATCTTTTTTATACCAGGTTTATAGACAATCTTGTCTTTTGTTCTAGAAGATTCTCTATCTTCCAAGCTGTTTGCTATATAAAAATCTTTGAGAAGATAGTCCAAAACAAAGGTCAGAAATGCAGAAACATGAGAATTGGATAATTGTCTCTCAATATTCACATAATAGGTAGATAAATGTAGATGAGTACATCAATTCTTATAAAGAGTACTCTAATTTCTTTTTAAGATTTTATTTATTTGACAGAGAGAGACACAGCCAGAGAGGGAACACAAGCAGGGGGAGTGGGAGAGGGAGAAGCAGGCTTCCTGCTGAGCAGGGAGCCCGATGTGGGGCTCGATCCCAGGACCCTGGGATCATGACCTGTGCCGAAGGCAGACGCCCAACGACTGAGCCACCCAGGCGCTCCAGAGTACTCTAATTTCCAATTGACTTCCATTCTCACTTCAGAGGCACTTCATTTGCATTTTGGGAAATGATATCTTTTATTTTAGCTCTCAGGTTCTAGCCACCCAATTTTCTGTCAAATCCCTTAATGAAGGAAACACACAAACACTTAAAATATAATAGTGGAGTTCCTACTTAAATAAACACTGAGTTAAAAAAATAATTAAGTGAAGGGTTGCAGAACTTCTACTGTGAGCTGAAATGAAATATCATGAACCAAATTACTCTCCCCCCTGAAACAACTAAAAAGCTAGACAAAATGTATGACACAGTTGTTTTAAGACATTGAACAGCAGGTAATGAAACACAATGAACACTAAAAGAGGAGAAACAAATGAAATGAATCTACAATTGTCCCACCTTACTGTGCAGAGAAGTTTCCAGGATGTGGAAGAGGAAGGAAAAATTAGCTGGAGCTAGCATCATCCCTGAGTTGAAGAGACAGAGCTGAGTCTGAGGAGACCAAAATAGCTAGAGTTGGCATAGGAGAGTACTGGAAGGAACAGGGCCTAATGAGAGCCCGTAAGATCTGCAGACAGCCCAGCATAAGTCTTTAGTTGAGTGCTGAGCAACATTTGTATATCAGGAAATGACCTGAGGCCTGCTGAGGTCAAGGTGGTGGGGATACCCAATGAGATTAGAAGGAACAATAGCCAAAGGTCATATATTACCAAAAAACAGTTCCCGTTTCCACAAACCAGAAAAGAAAACCTCATAGTTCAGGGCTATTAGCATATATTCAAAAGTTTTACCTTAGTAATAGGGGGAAATTAGCCCTAGACTAAGAGCTGTTCTGGTCCTGCCTAACAAAATCTAAAAGCAACACCCAAAAGGATCATACTGTTAGATTAGTAAGCTTAGTGATATTATAATAGAAAGTATTCAAAATGAAAAACAGAAAAGAGTCTGAAGAAAAAGATGAAAAGAGCATCAGTGAGATCTAGGACAACTTCAAGTGGCCTGTTATATAGGTAATTGGAGTTCCTGAAGTAGGAAGAGGAAATCATAATCATAATAGAAATAATGGTCAGAAATTTAATGAAAACTATAAATTCACAGTGCTAAGAAATTCAACAAAATCCCAATATAAGAAACATGAAGAAAACTAAAGTACATCATAATGAGATTGCATTAATAAAGAGATTCCAATGATAAAGAGAAAATGTTAAAAGCATGTAGGGAGGTCATTATGTGGCCTATTATTAAGGTTATAATATGCAAAAAAAAAAAAAAGGTAATTTACCAGATAATTATAGCACACTCCTAGTGAAAAGAATGCAAGTTAGAAGGGACTAAAGCACATATTCAAAGTACTGAAATGGAATTCTATACCCAGCAAAAATATCCTTTTTAAAAATGTGAAATAATTGGGGTGCCTGGGTGGCTCAGTCGGTTAAGCATCTGACTTGTGATTTTTTGTCTCAGGTCATGATCTCATGGATAGTGGAACTGAGCTCCCAGCTGGGCTCCTCAAAGTGGAGTGTGCTTGGGATTCTTTGCCTCTCCCTTTCCCCCTCCCCCTGCTCTCGCACTCTTTCTCTTTAAAATAAATAAAATCTTTTTTAAAAAAATATGAAATAATTGTTTTTTCAGAGATATAAAAGCTGAAAGAAGACATTACCAGCAGACCGTAACTATAAGAAATATCAAATAAAGTAACTCAGGCAGATAGAAAATTTTATCAGCTAGAAATCTGGATATACATACGGAGATAAAGAGCACCAGAAAGTATAACTATGTAGATGAAAGTCAGATGTTTTTCCTTAATTTTTAAATCTCTTGGAATGATAATTGACTTTAAAGAAAAAATGTTTTGAGGCTTATAATGTATGTAAAAATAGAATGTAAATAATATAGCACAGAGGTCAAGAGGAAGAAATAAAAGTATACCATAAGGTTCTAATATTGTATTTGAAATGGTATATCACATGAGCATATATTGTGATAAGTTAAAGATGTTTACTATAAACCACAAAGCAAACACTAAAAAATACAACAGAGTTACAGCAATCCAAAAACAGAGATGAAATGGAATCATCAAAAATACTTAATCCAAAAGAAGGGCATTCTATGGTCTGAATGTATTCCTCCAAAATTCATATGTCAAAATCCTAATATCGAAGATGATGGTATTGGAAGTTGGGGCCTTTGAGACGTGATTAGATCATGAAGGCAGAGCCTTCATGAATGGGACTGATGCCCTTAGAAAAGAGACTTTTGAGATATCCCTATCTACTTCTATCAGGTCAGGACAGGACAAGAAGTCTGCAACTGAGAAGAGTGTTTTCACCCAATCATGCAGGTACCCTATTTCAGACTTCCAGTCTCCGGAACCATTGGAAGTAAATTTCCATTGTTTTTAAGCTACCCAGTCTGTGGCATTTTATTATGGCAGACTAAGGGCACAAAAGAAGAAAAAGAGAACAAAGAACAGATGAGGCAAATAGCAAACACAAAGCAAACGGAAGATTTAAATTCACCTTTATCAATAGTCACAGTAAACATAAATAGCCTAAACAATGTAATTAAAAGGATTTTAAAAGAAGAACTTGCTTCCTACCATAAACCTACTTTAAATATAAGAAACTAACAGGTTAAAAGGAAAAGAATGGTATGGTAGGCTAAATAATGGTCCCCTGAAAGATATCCACATCCTAATCCCTAGAACCTCTGAACACATTACCTTACATGGCAAAAGGATGTCATTAAGGATCTTGAGATGAGGAAATTATTCAAATGGACCTATTGTAATCATGAGAGTCCTTATAAGAGAGAGGCAGGAGGGTCAGAACCAGAGAAAGCCATGTGATGATAGAAACAGATAATTAAGAGAATGTAATGACACTATGCTGTTGGCTATAAAGATGGAGGAAGAAGCCAAGAGCCAAGGCATCTAGAAACTAGAAAAGGAAAGGAAACAGATGCTTTTCTAGAGCCTCCAGAAGGAACCAACCCTGATGACACCTTGACTTTAGCCCAAGGAGACCAATTTTGGACTTCTGACCTCCAGAACTATAAAATAACAAATTTTTGTTGTTTAAAGTCACTAAGTTTGTAGTCATTTGTTATAGCAGCAATAGGAAACTAATTTATGAACTTTAAAAAAGAAAAGCAAATTAAACCAAGGAGTTAAAAGTAAAGCAGAAGGAGGGGCGCGTGGGTGGCTCAGTTGGTTGGGTGACTGCCTTAGGCTCAGGTCATGATCCTGGAGTCCCAGGATCAAATCCTGCATGGCTCTCCCTGCTCAGCAGGGAGTCTGCTTCTCCCTCTGACCCTCCCCCCTCTCATGTGCTCTATCTTTCTTTCTCATTCTCTCTCTCTCAAATAAATAAATAGTTTTTTTAAAAAAAAGTAAAGTGGAAAGAAGGAATAAATATCGAGCAAAAATCAATGAACAGAAACCAGAAAAACAATAGAGAAACCAAAGAAACCAAAAGCTGCTTGTTTGAGAATATCAATAAAATTGAAGAACTTCTAAGCAGAATTATCAGGGGGAAAAACCAGAGAAAACAAAAATTAATAGTATTAGAAATGACAGAGGTGACTATACCTTAAATTCTACAAATATTAAAAGAATTATAAGGAACTAGTATGATTAACTTTATGTCAATAAATTTAACAATTTTTAAATTGACCAATTTTTGAAAGTTACAAACTAACAAAGTTCACTCGACATAGCTCTTTTTCATGGCACCTCAGAGGTGGTCAGCTGCTTCAGGGTGAAGCTGAACATCTCTTTCCTAGCTACTGGCTGCCAGAAACTCATTGAAGGGGACAATAAATGCAAATTTATGAGAAGCATATGACCACAGAAGTTGCTACTGATGCTCTGGGTGAAGAATGGAAGGGTAGTGTGGTCCCAGTCAGTAGTGGGAATGACAAAGAAGGCGTCCCCATGAAGCAGGGTGTCTTGACCCATGGCCGTGTCTGCCTGCTACACGGCATTCCTGTTACAGACCAAGGAAGACTGAAGAAAGAAAGCACAAATCTGTTCCAGGTTGCACTGTGGATGTCTATCTTAGTGTTCTCAACTTGGTTATTGTAAAAAAAAAAAAAAAAAAAAAAGCGGGGCGGGGAGGAGAAGAATATTCCTGGACTCACTGATATTACCATGCCCTGTCGCTTGGGACCCAAAAGAGCTAGCAGAATCCGCAAACTTTTCGATCTTTCTAAAGAAGATTATGCCCGCCAGTATGTGGTTCTTGCCCCTGAACAAAGACAGTAAGAAACCTAGAACCAAAGTGCACAAGATACAACATCTTGTTACTCACGGATCATGTGACACAAACGTCAGCATATTGCTCTGAAGAAATAACATATTAAGAAAAATCAGAGGCTGCAAAATATGCTAAACTTTTGGCCAAGAGAATGAAGAAAGCCAAAGAAAGACACCAGGAACAGATTGCCAAGAGATGGAGGCTGTCCACTCTAGGAGCTTCTACCTCTAAGTCTGAATCCAGTCAAAAATGAGATTTTCTGTGGCGCCTGGGTGGCTCAGTCGTTAAGTGTCTGCCTTCGGCTCGGGTCATGGTCCCAGGGTCCTGGGATCGAGCCCCGCATCGGGCTCCCTGCTCGGCGGGAAGCCTGCTTCTCCCTCTCCCACTCCCCCTGCTTGTGTCTCGCTGTGTCTCTCTCTGTCAAATAAATAAATAAAATCTTAAAAAATAATAATAATAAAATTTTTTTTAAAAATGAGATTTTCTAAGAGTAACCAATATGTAAGATCAGACATAAAAAAAAAATCAGTCAACATTGATAAATCTCAAAATAATAAGAGTAAAAGGAGCCAGACAAAAAAGAGTATACATGTGTGATTCCATTTATATAAATTTCTAGAAGATGAAGACAAATCTAATATGAAAGAAAGCAGATCTGTGGTTGCCTAGTGTGTGGGAATGGTGTGAGTGGGGGCCGGGAAGAGAGGAGAAGGGTGGGTTACAAAGGGGCAAGAGGAAATTCTTGGAGGTGATGAATATGCCCATTATCTTGATTATGCTGATGAGTTCACGGGTATATACATATGTCTAGACTTATCACATTGCATACTTTAAGTGTGTACAGTTTATTTTGTATCAATCAGTAAACCACTTTTATCAATCAAATGGAGTTTGTTTTTTTCAATTTGAAAGATCATCCTATAAATCTCTATTCACTCCACCTGCTTTTGAAGTTTGAATTTGAAGGACCACCCAGCTAAATTAAAAGGGACCCAATTGAGACACAGAGGCGTGTGCCTATCCTATGCACATTTATGTGCAGCTCACAGAGTTCTGTTCTGAAGACAGAACAGGGAGAGAAGCTGGAACAGAGGAAGAGGGAGGGTATGGGCAGCAAGCCTTGCTGGAACTACCAGCTGAGCTACCAACACACACACACACACACACACACACAAAACTGCTTCACTTACCCACCCTCTCCGCAGGCAATACACAGGGTACAAAGTAAGTAAAATCAATTTTCCTTACTTCTGGCCTGACATAAGTATTCACTGGCCTGAAGCAAGAGAGCCTGTTCCAGCTAGCTTGCTAGTTACACCATCCTGGCAAGCCGCATGCTCAGCGAGCTCTCTTCCAAGGTACCGTGTCCTGGTTAAGCCCTCAAGGGCATTGCTTAGGACCTCGCTATGGGCAGGCCAAAGATTTGCATGTTTTTGAGCTGGGGAACTCCATTGAGGGGGATCAGTTCTGGTGCCTGGAGTACACAGTGAAGTTTTGTTTGATCTATTAAAGCAATTGAGATGTTGTAACTCATTTGCAACTGATTTGATTGTACTCCAAAAGTATTTCCCTCCAGCGTAGACTTGGCTTTGTGTCCTGGAAATCAGGAGAACCGTATGTGGGTGAAAAGTAAAGAGGTCTAATGGGCAATGAGCAAAGAACTCAAGGTCTCTCTGCATATGAATATTTTAATTACTTTCCAAGCCCCGCCTCCCTCCACCCACTGGTCACCAGCGGTGTTTCCTTCCCCTGGGGCGGGAACGGAGCTGCTGGGAATGCTGTGGGGCTCCCAGAAATGCCAACACAGTTGCCCTTGGCAATCCTTTATTGTGCAATGCCCTTTCTCAGGAAGATGAATACAAGCTGTACATACCGAGTGTCAATCACACACTCAGCTACCACCGGTCTCATTAGGCAGAAACTGAAAGGACCCTGAGGAAAACTAATGTGACAGAATCCGGAGTTCAGGAAAGAAGGGAGCAAGGGAAAGAAACTTCCTGCAAAAGGGAAGTCACTTCCAGGCAAACAACCTGCCGCACAGTACGGTACATGTCCCTCCCTCCGGAGACAAAGGGCTATTTTAAATTCCATCCCTTTGTCAACCTGCTCATCAGTACAACCCCTCAAGTGGGAGCTACAGGCACAAAGACCTACGATGGGTAGAGGTCTCCCAGGGTTTTTTTTTAATCTAGATCTGCCTTTCAGGAGAGAAAAACATCATTTTCCTTCTACCCTTCTGAGTTCTCAGCTGAGACGCCTGTGATGAAAGAGAGATCAACAGGAGAGAAACAGATTATTAGCATCTACTCCTTATGTAGTCACAGGAGATAGGCAAGGAAAATGAGTAAATCCCAGAGGTGGCTTTAGAATTCAGGATTAAATACCATCTTAATAGGGAAAGAGGAGGGAGGGATGCAGGCCTCTTAGGAGAGAGTAAATGATTTGGGGGAAAGATGAATGGGCCCTTAGAAGAATAGAAGGGAAGGTAGGACAGTTTGTGACTAACTCTGTCTGGGGGTGGCATTGACTTATGCAACTCACTTTACCTCCCTAGGACTCTATTTCTCCATCTGTAAAATGAGATTACACTCTAGTTTTCCAGCTTTAAGGTTGTATTAAAAAGGAAACCACAGGCCCAAAATGGTGTCACTTAGGTTAAGACCCCAAGTCAGTAAACCAAGACTTCATACCTAACCTAACTCCAGTTTCAACCTCCTAGGAATGTTAGCTTTAACCAATCAGCATGGAATTTCCTGGTGAATATTAGAAAATTTACTAATAGACCCCTTTGACTCCCCCTTATGAGGGCAACCTTGCCAAAGCAATGCATTCCTTGTTAATACACTCGTTCCTTCTCTTCGTTATGTCCTCTCTCTGCCTCTAAAGACCTTTCTTTTGCTTAGTTCAATGGAGCTCCCTCTACTTGCTAGATGGGATGCTGCCTAATTCATGAACCATTTAATAAAGCCAACTAGAGCCTCAGATTTACTTGATTGAATTTTGGTTTTTAACAGATTTTGTGGCAGCACTGGGATCCAAAGTGAACTTTTGCCAGCACTCAGGGACAATAAGAAACAAACATAATGCCTTGCAAACCCTTCTGAGTTCACTTTTGCACCATCTCTGCGGGCTGTCAGTGACTCTTGGTTTGAGCTCTGCTCTTTTTGCATTCAAGCTACCAACCTAATTGGCTTCCCAGGCCAGGGTTAATCGGTCAATGTAGACTGACAGGAGGCTCTCACGGAGCACCTGTCCCTAGCCCTTGGTTCAGTCCACAGTCCCACACTGGAATCCCTCCCCCAGTTCCCAGCTGTATTCCACATTTCCTGGCATTTGCTGCTTTCGTCCTTTCCCCATTTCCAATCCACAGTCTCTGTTTATGGAGTCTGCTGACTTCGTCTATGCTGGGAATTGCTGGGGGTGCACACGGCCTTCTCTTGGCCTGTCCACAATGACATCTTTTGGTTACTGCTGGTGTGTGAGGATACACATGTTTGTCTTGACTTGTTTTGTGTAAATAAAGCCTTAGCTAATGGGATCCTTAAATTCTAAAGAAACCTTCCGGAACACCTGCTTATCTCATGTCTAAAAACCGATGCAGGGAGCTGTGACTATCTATAAAAATGGTAAAATTTTCCTAAAAACAAGCTAAAATTACAATGACCATTATGGGAAATATTCCAATTAGATAAAATCATTCATTTAAGAATTGCACTTGAAAGAAAGGGTTCCCAAATTAAACTGAATGGGATACCTATTTTAATTGGCAAGCAAGCGCCTCCAAAAGGTTTCAAGATTCCAAAATAGTTGCATTGAAAGATTCATTGCAAAAGACTAATGAAAAATTAAAGACATGGGAGGAACGTAAAAGACTGTAAGAGTGACATAACACCTACTGCTCCCCTCTTTCCTCCTCTGAGTACTTATTCTAATCTAAATTATTTTTCCACTCTGAAGAGACTACACAACTGTAAACAAAATTCCTCCAAGTCAATGGCCTTACAGACAACCCCATATCTACCTTCATAGGAGGGGCTCCCAGATGGGCACCCTTGCTTTTCACATGCTAATAGTTCAGATAATATATATCTTCTTTGTAACTCCTTTGTAAAGGAGTTCATGATTTCTTTGGAGTCTTCCAAGACAATAGATAACATCTAAGGAATGACCAGGCAGAGGCATCTTGTACCCTTTCCCAAGACCACTGACACCAAGACCCCTGGCTCCAGGGCGTAAGTGACGTGTGAAGGACACCTGAGCACTTGTTCTTTTTTCACCAGTTCCTTGATGCCTGAGAGGATACATATACCAGACCACCATCCTCAATAAACCCCCAGACCCCAAGCAAAAACAAGACTCTCTCTCCTTCCCTTTGTGAGTCTCCCAGACGCTCCGTCTGCTATGCTCTATCACTTACACTATTCAGTAAACCCTGCTTCACTTCCTCTCTGCCTGAGTTTGATTTCTATCCCTCTCAAAACCAAGGACCCTTTTGACTGGTCCTGCAGAACCCCTCTGGGTCCTCAGACCCAGCCAGCCTGCATCACTTTCTCTCCCAGAGACAGCCACGCTTTCTTGCTTGTCTCATTTTGCATAACTGGCCTTGGCTTTCTGCCTGCCAGGGACAACCCTGGTTGTTGGTTCTCTCTTTTGGCTGTCTTTGGGAGTGACTCTGGATTTGGGGAAGGTAATATCCTCTGCACCCTCTTTGGGGACCTGTCTTACACCCAAAGGGGTGGAGGGAGGTTATTCGAGACTGCCAAAAATATTTAAAATTAAAACTATGTCCCCAGAGGGAAAGAAACAAATTGAGGATGATGCAGTAGGATAGGTAGATCAACCTTTGATGTCATTTAAGTTACAACCCAATTCTTGGAGGAAATGAGAGCAACTATCCTTATCTTACAAATCTTTTGTAAAACAAAAATCAGTTCTAGTGGCAATTCAAAATCCATCTTTCTTGCCAATCCCCAAACTTCCCTAGTTCCTCTCAAAAGGTTAGTAAATTATTGGCCTTAGGAAACCTCCTTACAGAAACTTATACTCTCTCATTGTTCCTTAAAGCTAAACCTCTTATCATGTCTTTGAAATGTAAACACAGCCCACAATCACCTGAGACCAAAAGAAAAAAGGGAAAGAGGCCTTTTTCAAATAGAAACTGCTAAAGGGGCACTTGTTCCCAAACTTGAGCAGAGTTCCCTTAAGAATCTTCTCCACAAATATTAGTAACTGTAAGATTTTTGCATCTGTGTGTTTGTGTATATGTTATAAATGTGAGTTACTGCTCTACCTCTGGAGGGTATTGCTAAAATTAATTTGTGAAAGAGCTCTCTATTTAGTGGGTTTAAAGACAAGCATTTGTAAGGACCGGGCAATTTAAAGTACTTGACCCCTGAAACAAATAGTACATTATATGTTAATTTAAAAAAAAAAAAAAGTACTTGAAAAGGGGTGCCGGGGTGGCTCAGTAGGTTGAGCATCTGCCTTAGGCTCAGGTCATGACCTCAGGGTCCTGGGATCAAGAACCCGGTTGGGCTCCCTGCTCAGTGGGGAGTCTGCTTCTTCCTCTGCCCTTACCCCCCACTTGCAGGAGCGTGCCTTGTTCTCGCACCCTCTCTCTCTCTCTCTCTCTCTCTCTCTCCTCTCTCTTGCAAGTAAATAAAATCTTTAAGAAAATAAAATCCTCAAAAAGATAGAAACTAACCCAAATTTTTTTCAAGTTCATGTGATCTGGGAAAATATTCGATATAAAAGCTAGTTTAAGGTTTATGGTTTAATTAAAACAGACATGTCTTTAGGGTTATCAGTATTAAATATAAAACTTTTATTCTACCTGAATTTCCTAACCAAATAAGTTCATGTGATCTCTTATAAGATTTACCACCGAAAAAATAATAGCTTGCAATAAGTTGTCCAATGTTTAATGAAGTTTTGTAGGTAATCTAAACATAATTACTGAAAACAAGTGAATTAAATAAAAGCAAGATAAGTTTATAAATGAACTTTTCAGCAATGTCTACTTAAGTAACTTTCCCAAATCTTTTTGGGTAACCTAAGACCTTAAAGTTTTACTGAATGAGGTTAAATGATAGGTTAAATTCTTTAAATATCTAGATGATTTCCAAATAAGATAAAAATACTAAAACATTAATTAGTGCATTTAGGTTTATCTACTTTTGGCTTCTTATTACAAAGAAACTAAAAGATATTTCGATGTGCTATGCTACACTGGAAAACTGAAAAAAGCATATTCTTCTAAAAATTATGAAATATATTCATAAATTTGCAAATCTAAAGAATACTGGTGTAAAGTTCACAATGGCTTACTGAAAAGCGTTCACTGGAAATTAAAGGTCTGAGAGTTACAACTTCTAATTAATATAAGTAAGACTACTGGAAATAATGAGGGAAATAATTTTATATGCCAGGAAAGTAGGATGTATGTTTTGGTAAGGAAAAGCATGAAAAGAGAAAACATTTTTGTTGAGGAAAAAGAAAGTAACTTTGTCTTAAAGTAAGACTGGTTATTTAAAAAGAGAAAACTTAAGGGGCGCTTGGCTGGCTCAGTCAGTGGAACATGGGACTCATGATCTCTGGGTTGTAAGTTTGAGCCCCACATGGGGCGTAGAAATTACTTAAAAATAAAAATTTTAAAAACAAATAAAATAAAATAAAAAAAGGAAAACTTAAGACAAAATCTAACTTTAAAAAGAAAGTTATAGGTTTGTGGAAAAAAAAGTCCTTGAAAACTTTTAATACGTGATCCACCTGACTTCTGCACAAGGTAGCAACAACAGATTCTATAAAGATTGTGACTCATGCAGATGAAGTCCATTCTGCTTCTGCAAAACATGGCCCCACATTGCCAGACTATTGCTCTCTTCATGTCCTTATAACATGGCAATAGTCTGCTCCTAAATCAGGAAAATTAAGGTGGTAAACTGGCTGTAAGTTAAATGAAATTCAGGGCTATGAGAAAACCAGGACAGCCGCTTTGTTCTTCCCAGTTCCCTGACAAACCCCATTTTTTGGTTTTTGCATTCCTTACCCACCACACTGCAGTTCAGATGACTCAAATTATAAGTAGACATTAGTGGGGAAAATTCTATAAAATTGATAAAACCGTCTACCAGCAATGTCTAATTTGTCAGGTCCATCATCCTGGAAAAACTGTTTTGGTCTCCAGAGGCCTCAGACCTTCTCCCTCTGGACCCTTTGAACACCTGAACACCTACCGCTGAACTTCATTCTTATATCTGCCACTTCGGATGTGTTAATCGATATGTTCTTGTTACTGTGTGTGTATTTTCTGGATGGGTTGAAGTCTTTCCTGTTGCTCTCACAGTGGGAAAAAGAAAAAAGGAAAAAAAGAAAAGAAAACTGTTAAAAAATGTGTTTCCCAGGGACACCTGAGATGCTCAACTGACTGAACCACCCAGGTCATGATCTCGGGGTCCTGGGATCAAGCTCCAAGTCAGGCTCCATGAGTCAGGGAGTTTGCTTGAGGATTCTTTCTCCCTCTGTCCCTCCCCCTGCTCACACTCTTTCTCTCTCAAATACATAAATCTTTTTAAAAAAAAAAAAATGCATTTCCCACTTGGGATATATCTTCTGTAATCTCCAGTGACCAAGGCACCCACTTCACTGAGTAAACCATACAAGTCTTAACGCAATCTTGTGAACTTCTTGATCCCTTGTTGTCTCATGCTACTCTCAGTCTCTAATGCCTTCTGCTCAAGCCTGTGATCAGAAGGTGAAACAAGTCTTCCTGGGTTCCAATTCAAAGGATTCTGTTGATCAACAGTTTAGAGCCTGGTGATTTAGGTATTTCAGAAACGTCATCAGAGAAAACCAGCTCTCAAGCCCCATTGAAAAGGAACTTACCAAGTTCTGCCGACCACTGACACTGCTACGGAGCTAGAAGGTATCAAGCCCTGGCTTCACATCACATAGCTAAAGAAGGCTCCACGTAGCACCTGATCCTATGCAGAGACCTGAATCAAACTGATGAGGAAGAGAAGTAGCTGAAATTGAGGCAGACTATTTCTGCCCAAGGCGACAGATCAAGACTTCATAGTTTAACTGAACATGAAACCCTTTCTCTTTCTTCTCCTTTTCTTTACTCTGGCATTGGCCTAGAAAGATAATGCCTCATCTTCATCTCCCAAGCCATTGCTAAGGGTGTGTGGGGGAGTAACCTCTGGAATTTAGAACATTTTATTTCAGCCCAGGGGAAAAAAAATCTAACTGTGCCCCTAACTTTTCACAAGCAAAATAACACATCTCATTGGTTGACTCCTCTGAATTCACATCGTCAGGTTAAAAAGGATGTTCCAGGAAGCCTTCATGATTCAGGATTTATTCCTTTTGGCAGATCCCTAACTTCCCTGGCTAGGGGTAAATGTAAATAAGGCTGTGATCAAGAACCTCTCCTTAATTCTTAAAGTTATTACAGAACCTGCTGCTAAAGGAATAGTTGCACAACAGGAATAGCCTCTCTGGCCAAAGTTGTTCTTGATAATAAACAGCTCTTCGTTATCTGTGAGCTGAGCAAGGAGGTGTTGTGCTGTGGCCAAAACCACCTGCTGTACCTGGATTAACGCCGGTCGAGAAAGTCAAACTCAATTCCATAAAAGTGCAAAACAAGTCATTTGGCTTAAAAAGGTGACTCTTATGTGATTTTGTTTGGTTTGGGTGTTGGGAACCACGGTTTCAAAGTGTACTCCAAACATGGAGAGTTCTCTTCCTTATAGTCATTATAAATAATCTCCATGGCAAAAGCTTTAAATACATGTTCCCAGCTGCTAACCACCAAGCAAATGACAACTGGAACATCAGAAAAGGAACACAGATGGGCGCCTGAGTGGCTCAGTCGTTAAGCGTCTGCCTTCGGCTCAGGTCATGATCCCAGGGTCCTGGGATCGAGTCCCACACTGGGCTCCCAGCTCGGCAGGAAGCCTGCTTCTCCCTCTCCCACTCCCCCTGCTTGTGTTCCTGCTCTCGCTATCTCTCTGTCAAATAAATGAATAAAATCTTTAAAAAAAAAAAAGAAAAGGAACACAGAGGATGACCAACTTAAAGAATGTGAACCTAAAGTCGTAACCTATGAATATTACAGAGGTAAAGCAAAAACCTCATGACTTGTGAATGCCATGCAAAGGATCAGCGAAGGCTTCCAGAACCACAGAGTGCTAGCTGAGAGTGGAGCCAGAGTCTTAAATTTTGATCACATCTCTGAGTTAAGCTAAGGGTCAGATCAAAAGGAAGGAACTGTTCTAAAAAAAAAAAAAAAAAAAAAGAGGGAATTGTTAAAAAGAAAACCTCACACCCAAAATGATGTCACTTAGCTTAAGGCCCACAAGTCAGTAAACCAAGACTTAATACCTAACTCATCTCCAGTTTCAATACCCTAGGAATGTAACCTTTAACCAGTCAGCATGGAATTTCCTGGTCAATACTAGACAATGTACTGATAGACCCCTTCCATTCCCCGTAGGAGGGCAACCTTGCCTAAACACTGCATTCCTTGCTAAGAAATTTCTTTCTTCTTTTTGTTATGCCCCCTCTCTGCCTTTAAAAACCTTTCTTTCATTTAGCTCCCCTCTACTGGCTAGATGGGATGCTGCCCTGGTGCGTGAATCACTTAATAAAACCAATTAGATTGTCAGATTTACTTGGTTGAATTTTATTTTTTTAACAGATTTATAAGCAGCGTTAATAAAATCCACTTTTTGTTGCTCTCTGGAACCCTGAGCTCATAGGCAACCAGTCATAATGCCCCAGAAAGTAAGAGTTGCACATGAAGGAGAGCCATTCTACTTTGATTTGTTTTGCTGCATTTTACTTTTTGTGTGGTATACCTGACACATACAGAAAAATGAAACAATTGATCAGAGCTACAAGGAGCCAAAATTGTAAGGGCAGAAATTATTTCACAAGAAAAACGTTTCCCTGGCCCTGTGCCTAAAAACCTCCTTTCTGCATACAGTGATCAGGCCACCTTTGAGTTTTTAGACTCTTAGTAGAAAGACACAAAATTCCTATTTTGAATGTTTCATGTAGAACTCAGTACTTGGCTCTACACTGATTATCTTGAAGTTCATAGTTATTGTTTCAGTTTATCTGGTCTGAATTTCTTGTAATAACATTCAACCAAATATCCTACAGCAAAATGTCATTTGTCCATCATCATGGAGTTCTTTCTATTGGTCAATGTTTTTCATTCCACACCATGGAACCAACTCCAGCTTCTTTGAGCTGGAGATAAATGTCTTTCTTTCAGGATATCAGTGTGGGAGGGGTTTTTCACCTGTGACCTTGTAATCAGGGACATAATCCAAATTACAGTACCTGCTGCTGCTACCTGGGTAAACTGAGTCAGTAGAGCATCAGATGACCTTTCCCTTCTTTTCTATGTTTTCCCAGTTTTATTGAGATGTAATTGACATATAACATTATCTCTAAGTTTAAGGTGTGTAACATAATGATTCAATACATGTGTATGCAGTAAAATGATTATCACAATAAGCTTAGTTAAAATCTATCACCTCACATGGTTCCAATTTTTTCTCTTGTGAGGGGAACTTTTAAGATGTACTTTCTCAGCCATGTTCAAATATACAATACAGCATTATTAACTATAGTCAGCATGCCATACCTTACATCCCCAGAATTAATTAATCTTACGACTGGAAGTTTGTACCTTTTGACCGCCTTTGCTCCGTTCTCTTACCCCCAACTCCCCACCTCTGACAACCATCAATCTGTTCTCAGTATCTCTGAGTCCGGTTTTTTGCAGATTCCACATGTAAGTGAATCTAGTATTTGTCTTTGTCTGGCTTATTTCACTCAGCATCAGAGCTACAAGGAGCCAAAATTGTAAGGGCAGAAATTATTTCACAAGAAAAACGTTTCCCTGGCCCTGTGCCTGAAAACCCTCAGGGTCCATCCATGTTGTCACAAATGGCAGAATATCCTGGGATTTTTTTTTATGGCTGAAAAATATTTCATTGCATACATATACCACATTTTCTTTATCTAGTCATCTTTCAGTAGACACTTAGGTTGTTTCCATGTCTTCACTATTGTAAATAATGCTGCAGTGAACATGGGGGTGCAGATATCTTTTCAGAATAGTGATTTTGTTTCCTTCAGATATATACCCAGAAGTAGGATTGCTGGATCACATGGTAGTTCTATTTTTAATTTTTTTTAGGAACCTCCATCCCATTTTCCATAGTGGCTATACCAACTTACACTCCCACCAACATACATGCTTGATGATGAGGGCTATTCTTCTGAACAGATTACACTGAGATGTGAAGGAAGAAGAGAGATTGGAAGTAGTGACAGGCAGGAGGCAGGAAGGAGGCATGTGTAGCAGATGGCTCTGATGTGAGAATCCCACCCTTGGCCCACCTCTGATTTCACCTGTAGCTGCAGACAGCTCTGAAGGGCTCAGACTCGCCTTGCCCTGGTGGTACCCCTCCTCATGCCTACTACATAGTCTTCCTGCATTTGAGTCTTTCTGCATTCTGCCCAGGGCCTTTGTAGGACAGGCTAGTGCAGTCTGTGGGAGCAGGACTTTCATGCCCCCAAGGGCAACCTTCAGCCAATTTAGCACAAGGTACAGTGGGGTGGATGAATGCTCCAGCTTCCCCATCTTCAGGTAGCCAGTCTGGAGGAGCAATGGTTACTGCTATAGGTAGTATACTGCTATAGCTATAGGTTACTGCTATAGGTAACTGAGGCTTAATATTTTGGGACCTCCTGAGAAATCCTGTTGAATGCACCTCAGAATTGTCCCACTGAAGGACAAGAAGAATAGGGCATTAAGGGTATCCACTGCCCCCTCACGGTAGCAGGTGAACTCTGGTGGGTCAAAGGGATATAGGAAATGCTATTAGCAGCATCTGCCATAGTCACTCTTAGTAGTTCCCAGATCTGCTCATGCCCCCTACCCAATTCTACTCTCTTAATGATGCTTAAGGGTAAAAGCTAGAGTCCCTGCTGCTACAGCTAAGACAGTTAATGGGGAAACCTGAAGTCCCTTTGGCCTCAGCTAGACCCAAAGCAACTTATTTTATTTTCTCCTTCTCCTTGCATCCATTCTAGTTGGATCTCACACTCAGTCAGAACTTTTGCCATCTTAGGTTGCTTTTCCTTGAGACAAATGCAGATCTTTGAGATGTTTGAATCCCTGATATCCTTGACCTTGTCCAATCCTTAGTTGCTGAAACTGCCCTTCCTTCAGGCACAGAATGTTCAGAGGCTCCTTGATAGATCTACTGATTTCAGGTCACGCCCACTGTTACAACAAAAACATTAGAGTCTCATGATTGTCAGTATTGACTACCACCACCAGTATACTAACTCTTTTTTTAGCCTTATATAGTCTATTGATGTGAGAGCAACAGTCATGACTTTAGATTCAGTGGAACCCTAATTGTGTCCCCTGGTAGAAGCGTTACCTCCTTGGAAACCAGGACCTTTAACTCTGTAGACCCTAAAGTTGTAGGAATAGGAAATAAAAACTCCCTAATTGGGACAGTGATGGAGAGAGTGAGGGCAGTCGGTTCAACTTCCACCCCTCGGTTCCACCCTTGTATTTTAGCTACCAAAGACAAAGCACCACATGATAGTCTACTGGGAACAAAGCACCACGTAACATACTTTGACCCTTAAAAGTATTATTCTCCAAGCTGGAGCCTTGTCTGTGTCTTTTAAGAGGACATTCCAACTTTTTATCATGCTGGCAGCTTCTAGGAGATGTAATATATGGTAGGACAAATGGATTCCATGGTCATTGCCCACTGTCACACTTTCTTATGGTAAAGTAAATGTTTGATCCAAGGCAACATTAGGCAGGATCTTACATCAGTAATCCAGAAATTCTATTTTCAGTTAGGTGCTAGCCAAGACATTGTGGACAGAGATGGCAAACTTATCAATCTCAAGTAGAAAGAATTACTTTCCCCCTATGGTAGAAGGGGTCCAGTGGAATCAACTTGCCACCAATGAGCTGGTTAGTATCCTTGAATGGTACTGTCAGATCAAGTGCTCAACAATATTTCCTATGCTAACATGTTGGACATTGAGCAATGGCAATTACTAGATCAGCCTAAGTGAGAGAGAGCACAACAACAGTTGGACCCATACAGAGTATCTATCCAGGACACAACTGCCACACTTTTCATGGGCCCACTGTGTAAGCAGCATGGTGGCTGAGGACAGACTGGCTGATCTCTAACGGCTGAGTTATCGTGTCCACTTGTTCAGTGTATTTTCTGTGGTGGATACTCTCCGATGACCATTTATCCACTGACTCCTATCCCCTATCAGTTAAAAGTTTCCCCCAGAAGCAAAATTCCACCCACACTTCTGAAGTGTGCTTGTATACAATCAAGCAAACTCCCATATTATCAAAGAAGGCCTTCGGCAGTAAAGAGAAATGCAGGTGCTTGAGAAGGGAAGCTGTCAGCGTGCCAGGAACTGTCTGCAGCTACAGGTATACTCAGGTGAGCAAAGGTGATATGGGGTGGGGTATTACAAGCATCTGCTATAAAGAGAATATGTGTCAAGTCTCATGCTATAATATAGAAAATAGAGGTTTGGACAAAAGCTTCCCAGGCATAAGCAAGATTAAAAGAAATTAAATAGAAGCTGTATAGAGATACAACAAAAAGAAGATAAAGGAATATATGCAAAAGACAAGTGAATTACTAAAAGTGGAATAGAACTCAAGAAACAGAAGCAGATTCTCTTAGAGTGTGTACTATAGAAGAATTTAACAAGAATATCACTTCAGTAAAATAAGAGTACAAAGACAAGATGCTATAACAACATGGCATGGAAAAGGGGATGCAGAATGATAAAAGCATATTAAAAGTACCCCAAAACCCTCCCATTTATATCAGATAAGTAACCAAGGTCCAGCAAAGGATGAAATAGATATGCCTGAATTTTACATTAATGGTATGAAGGAACGTCTTAAGAGAAAAAGAGTGAATATATAAGAAAAACAAAAGAAATGAAATGAATGAAGACAATATGCTAGACAGAGAGGACAAAGACAATTCATCCTAAATATATTTGTGTCCTTGAAGAAAAAAAAACAATAGTGGGGAAAATGTATTCAGAGATGTATAATCATATAAAATTCCCCTCAAATGAAGAAAGATCAGAATCTGTCAACTTGCAAGGGCACACTACATACCAGGTAAAATTGATACATGACATCATGACATAGTTTGGTTCAACTACTAAACTTTAGGAATAAAGGTATGTGTGTACCACATTTCATAATAAACTATGTAAATTAAAAAATAAATAAAGGAAGACTTCTGGACAGGAAAAAATGTCATAAATAAGGGCAAAAATTCAGGATGACCCAAGACTTGTACCTAGAAAATTTAATTCCAGAAGACATTGGAATAATGTGTACCAAGTTCTGAACAGTAAGTCCACAGATATACTCAGACAAGCATAAACAAAGATAGAAATTTTCAACCATGTAAAATCTTAGGCTTCTTTAAAATGCTGAACTCTAGGAAACAAACTGAGGGTTGCTGGATGGGTGGTGGGTGGGGGGATGAGGTAACTGGGTGATGGACACTAAGGAGGGCACTTAATGTAATGAGCACTGGGTGTTATATCTAACTGATGAATCACGAAATTCTACCCCTGAAACTAATAATACACTATATGTTAACTAAGTTGAATTTAAAGAAAGAATTAAAATTTAAAAAATATATCTTCCCAAACCCTACATAATGATGAAATCTAGCCCAGTAAGCAAGGGATCAAAACAGTTCAGAGTTCAGGAATCTGAAATGGTAAAAATCAATGTAAAAAGGATTAGTGATGTGTTCCAAATCTATTTAGAGTGCTCTAAGCAACCAGATAAATGCTTTTTTGTTGTTGTTTCAGATAAAAACATAAATATTGATTGAACAATTAAACGAAAGTCATTAAGGATATACCAGAGCTTAAAACACTACAAACCAACTTGACCTAATATTTATAGAACACTATACCCAACAATTTCAGAATATGTACTCTTCTCAGACCATGTGGAATGTTTATAAAGAAACACCATATACTATGCTATACAATAAATCTCAATAAAATGAAAAGTACTAAGATCATAGAGAGTAATATCTGTGACCATAAGGGAAATAATTAGAAGCCAATAAACAAAGATATATGAAAAATACCCAAATGTTTGGAATTAACAGTACATTTCTAAACCCATGGATAAAAGAATAAATCTCAAAAGAAACTAGAAAATATTTTTAACTGAATGAAAATGAAAAAATAATACCACAGAATTTGTTGAAGATAAAACAGTCTTACAAGATAATTCAAACAATATTGTTTAATTACTTTTTTAAGAAACCTGTAAAGTTGATGAGCAAAGCTTTAACTTTAAGCCAAGAAAAGAACAAATTCAATCCAAAGTATAAGGAAAGAAATATTAAAGTTAAAAGCAGAAATTAGTGATACTGCCAATAGAAAAATAACAGGGAGAAATCAATAAAAACAAAGTCTGTTTCTTTATTTTTTGTTTGTTTGCTTGTTTGTTTGGGAGAGAGAAGCAGGTGGAAGGGCAGAGAAAGAATCCTAAGCAGGTTCCATGCTCAGGGCAGAGTCCAAGGCGGGACTCAATCTCAACACCCTGAGATTGTGACCCGAGCTGAAATCAAGAGTCAGACACCGCTGACTGAGCCACCCAGGTGGCCCTAAAGTCTGTCTCTTTGAAAGAGTAAAATAGATAAATCTCTAGTTAGAGACATTACAGCCATTAAAAATCTAATAAGGAAATATTACAAACAATTTGGATCCCATAAATTTGACAAAACAGATGAAATGAAAAATTCATTAAAATACACAAATTACTAAAACTTAGGACAAAGGATAGGAATATAAATAAGTGCAGCCACTTTGGAAAATAGTATGGAGGTTCCTCAAAAATTAAAAATAGAACTACCATACAGTCCAGCAATTCCACTTCTGGGTATTTATCTGAAGGAAATAAAAACACCAGCTGGAATAGATGTCTTCACCCCCATGTTTATTGCATCATTTATAACAGCCAAGACATGGAAGCAACCTAAGTGTCCAGCAGTGGATAAATAGATAAATAAAACGTATATATATCATGGAATATTATTCAGCCATAAAAAAGAAGGGAATCTTTTCATTTGTGACAACATGGGTGTATCCTGAGGGTGTTATGCTAAGTGAAATAAGTCATAAGAGAAAAACAAATACTATATGATCTTTATATGTGGAAACAAAACAAAACAAAACAACACTACTCATAGAGAACTGATAGGTGGTTGCCAGAGGCAGAGGGTAGAGGGGTGGACAAAATGGTTGAAGGTGGTCAAAAGCTACAAATTTCCAGTTACAAAATAAATAAGTCCTGAGGATATAATGTACAGCATGATGTCTATAGTTAATAGTATTGTATTGTATATTTGAAATTGGCTATGTTGTACTATAAATTTGAAAGAGTCAATCTTAAAAGTTCTCATCACAAGAGAAAAAATTCATAACTAGACTTATTGTGGTGATCATTCCTCAATATACACAAATATCAAATCATCATGTTGTGCACTTGAAACTAATAAAACACTATACCTCAAATATATCTCAATACTAAGTAAGTAAATACAAAGATAGATATCATACAAAGTATCTCCTCTGACCACAACAGGACGAATTTAGAAGTAAATGAATAACAGAAGGAAAACTGGCAAATTCACAAATTTCTGGAAATTAAAGATCACTCTCTTAAACAACCAGTGGATCAAAGAAGACATCACAAAGGAACTGTAATTCTTAGCATCTCTGTACCCTGAGCATAGCTTCTTTTCATTGTTCTCTTCTCTCAACTTTTTCTTTTTTGTTTCTGATTGAAGGAAATTTCCAATATAGCTGTGCATAAAGACTCTATGAGTTAGAAGATTTTCCTCCTCACAAGGCTGGCCAACCTATGGCCATTGAGGAACATCCTGTCCTATATTTTGTGAAGTAGAAACTGAATAGGATACAATTATTGTTACCCTTGTCAAAGAAAAGTGGTAGATTTTCTAAAGGATTTGAAGAAATAAAGTCAGCATTCCAAAACATGCTAATACCTAAGGGGCCCAGCACCATTTGGAAATAAACCAGCTGACATAAGTAAGCTTCCCAGATAACTGAACATCGCCACTGCCAGTACAATTATTACATTTTAGTGAAATAGAGAGATGATCTCAGTGCCTGTGATGTTTGTAGGGTGAGAGGCCCCTTCAATCAGTAGCCTCACACTCCTCCACTTTGCTAAAATTTGGCCTGTCTCTTATAGTCTGTTCCCTCTTTTTCTGTTAGGGTCACCTCTCTCTAGCAGTACCTTACCTCCC
Organism: Mirounga leonina; assembly: GCF_011800145.1. Classification (NCBI taxonomy): domain Eukaryota; kingdom Metazoa; phylum Chordata; class Mammalia; order Carnivora; family Phocidae; genus Mirounga; species Mirounga leonina. The sequence goes on from NW_023270889.1 coordinate 2,185,902, forward strand.
TACTCCAATCTACTCCTATTCTACTATAGCATAGAAACCAGATGACCATACTTTGTGAATTGTGTCCCAAAGAAAAGCCTAGTGAAATTCTGGGACATGTTTCTCAGTTGTCCCCCTGCTATTGCTTTGGGGGGGGGGGGGGGTCTGATGCTTCTTAAAATCTTTTCTTCCTTGGTATGGCTGCATAGGCAAAACATATTTTTTCATTCACTCATTCAACAAACAATCATTATGTGCCTCAATGCTCCATTTACTATCCCAGCTACTGGACATACAGTAGCATATAGAGTAGACACCAGTCCTTGCATACGTAAAGTTTAAAATCTAGTCAGGCAAAGGGATATTGTGAAGAGAGCTTCAAAAAGCACTGTGAGAGCATGAAAGAGGGGAATTAATCTACACACATAACTCAGAATTCAAATGTCAAAAAGAAAAAAAAAACCTGCATTTCGAAAGGACCACTTTGCAGCCAGGAAACCATAATAGTCCTATTAGAGACATGAGTCAGAGGCTCTTGAGGGAATGAGTTGTTTCTGGCAGCAGCGGCCTGTTCTGGAAGGAGGTCTGGTCCCATACACAGCCTCATTCTCTGGGGCCCTAACAAGAGACCTGCCCCCAACCCCTTCACACCCTTCCCGTCTATCACCTCAGCTGCTATTCAAACAATCTGCACAAGCCATTGAGTTACTGGGGAAGGATGTGAGTAGAGGAGGTCTTGGGATTGGCATCCACAGCTGGCAGGAGAAAGATGCCCTGGCCATGGCTTCTTCTCCAGGGAGTTGTAGGAGTCAGCCTGGGAACCTTGCTTTCGAGAATAAATAACATGGGGAAATGTGGAGCCCTCTCAGAACAGTGTCAAATTTGAAGAGACAGCTAAGAAAGAGAAAGGTGACTATTTCCAGGAGATGGGCATTATGGTCGCTGGTAGAAACATCAAGTTCGCGATTTAGTTTAGGAAAATCTGAACCAGTATTTTCTATTCTTCTTTCTCTACAGTTCTAAATTTCGTGCCAGCAAAGTGAAAAGCCCCCCTCTCCCCACCCTGCACTTCCCCAAACCTCCCAGTTTGTGTTTGCTTGTGAAAAGAATATAAGCAGTTGGCTGGCTGTCTTTAATGACTCTTGACAATAAGCAGGGCAATGGGCTAAATTATTTAAGAGTGAAAAAAAAAAATCTGGAAAAACATTTAACAAGCTAACTGGTGGTTTCTGATGTGTTCCAAAATGAGAGGTATTAAAAAGAAAGGCCTCTCTGCTTCCCATTCAAGCAGGAACTTGAGATATCAAGTCCCAAACCAGGGCCCCTGGAACAGTAAGATGAGGTCACAGCTGACCACATGGGTGGACTTTATCCAAGAAAACTCTTTGAAGGTATCCCTTCTGGTGACTGAACAGATTGTCCTCTGAGGTTGAAGCAAACACAGATAAAAAAACACTTGGGAAAAGCCATTGCACATGGCACAGGGATGATAAAATGCCTGCTGGTTTCAGCTACTGACTGCAGGTTTCATGCCATTTCTCCTCAACTCATTCCTATGCTTACCAGAACCTTCCATTGTGAAGAAAAGTCTGATGTGTATCAAATGGGTCTGCTTATCATGAAAATGAAGACTCCTTCTACTTCATAAGAACCCAGGTGTTGAAAATGTACATATAATCAAAGACTCCCAGCTCTCCATCCATCCAAATAATCTCCCTAAAAGGTCTCATTTACTACCCAATGCTCAGAAGCCTCCCCCACCCACACATCAGATATAATACTTTATAAATAGCCTTGCTGACATGAGCCTTTTCTGGACATAGTGCTCTGTTCACTGGAGGCCAGCTTCACACGCTCCTTCAACACGTATCTTATTGACCTCCACAGACTATCTACTCTGCTGGGTGGACCTGCTCATCCTACTTACATCTCAAGGTGAACTTGAGTGCTGTCTTTTTCAGGCAGCCCTCTCTCCCACAGTTGATAAACATTTGATTTCTACCCCATTTTTCATAGATCTCTTTGCTGCAGGGAGTCCCAAATGACACCAAGTTTGTGGTGTCTGATCTAACAACCTGTAGAAAACTATTTGCTTGAAACCTTCCCTTTGCTCCAAGGTAAAGAGAAAGGGAGGGTATTCTCTACCAAACTTTTCACTCATGGCCAGTCTTCTCACACCTCCTAGAACCTGTGGACCTAAGAGAACATTAAACAATCTAGATCATAGGTGTCAGCAATCTAGCAAATTGCTGATTCTACCACCAAAAGAGGTGGTCTGTGAGTTCCTCCCTCACCTATCTTCCCTGGCCCTGCCTTTGAAAAGTTTCCACAAAATGGTGATAATATGTCCAGCTTTCCTTGTGGGTCTCTTCCATGAGGGCTTCTACCTTTGGTAGTCCCTTTGACCCAACATATACCCACCCCCGTACACTCTTCTACTTCCCAACTTTTGCCCTTGTTCTCCTGGTACTTAGAACACCTTTGCCTTCCTTTCCAATCTGGTAGACATCTCCCCAGCCTTCTCAAGTTGGTTCAAATGTAACTCCTTTCTTCACTTTCCATTTACTGAACTTCTGGACAATATGAATTACTCTCTCTTCCCTTATTCCCAAGGTATATGATTCTTCACTCTATTTTAGAACTTAACAGTTGTATATAGTAAACTATTTATACAGATTTACCTCCCAGCTCCTGGAGGGGAAGAATCGTCTTATTTAATTATTATATCCCCAGTTCCTAACCTTATGCCAATCACATAGATGTTCCATTAACATGTGGGATTAAATGTGAATGCCTGGAGGTCCTTGAAATGGACCCAGGTGCTACACTGTCCCCCACGGGGAGAAGCCCAGCCCAGGGCAATATTCTGCTGTTTCTGATGCTGGCTAGTGACCCCTCCAGCTCTGCCATATCAGCAAACTATTTCTTCTTATCGCAGCTCTGACACTCGCTTCTGGTTACGTTTCCTCTGCAGACCTACAGCCGGCCCACTTCTCCAGCTTTATTTTTGTGAACTCTCTCTGCACAAGCCAAGTGCTTGCCTGCCACCTCTGAGTCTCAGTTTCCTTATCTGATCAACCTGCTTGTAGCACAGCTGCATGGAGGAAAAAAAAAATGTATATGTAAAAAGTGTTTTGAACTCAAATATCAAACGATAATGTAAACAAAAGAAATTCTTAAGTGCATATTTTACAGTAAAGTGTATTTCTAATCGAAAATAGTCATGATACAAAAATAAATCACAGAATATGAATTCAAAGGAGACTGAAATATATCTATGAGTGACTAAATCGATCAAGAAAATTGTGACAATACAAGTATGATGGAAAAAATACACTGGACTGAAAAGTTACTGAATGTTACCAATTGTCAGAAGAAAAAACAAAAGCTCTTCTCCTTTATTCCATGTTTAGACACCTATTATAATCTCCCCATAGATACCTCAAATCTAGTGTGCTCAAAACTGAACTCAGAATCTCTTTTCCAAACACCCCCAAACTAACTTGTTTCTATTTTTATATTCCTCCTCTTGGCCAGTACCACTACTCTCCATCAGTCTCTCAAGCCTGGGAGACTCATCCTAACTCCTTTCCAGCCCTATTTCATCTGCCCACCCTTCATCTAAGCCAATCCAAGTCCTATGGAGTCTGTCCTAAAATAGTTTGTGTTCTTTCTCTCCTCTTATACAAATTCATTGCCCCTACTTTCGGGCCCTTGCAATTTGTTGCCTGCTCTGCTTCAGTTGTGTCCCATTAGATCTTCTGTCTACAATTCATCCTCTATAATGCTACTAGAGAGAGCTTTCAAAGATATTAACCTTATGTGCCACTTAAAAATATTCTGTGGCTCCTCATAATTCAGATTAAAGATGGAATTCCTTAATATGTCATTCAAATTTTTTTATGGTTTAGCCCCTATTTATCTTTCAAATTATACTTCTGTGCTCCTTTACATATCTTCTAATAGAGAAAACCTTCTCAGACTTTCTCAAGGTGAGCTTCCTCCTATATGCACCATAACAGTGTGTGCTCACTTTAATTAGAGCACCTGTCTCTCATTAGGTATCTTCCCTGCCAGACTGTACATTCTTTGCTTGTCACCTAAAATTTTTACATGAAGATATTAAAGTGGAATTCTCATTGCCTCCTCATCCAGGCAGGCAGCCCATGAGTGGAACATTAAAAAGTAGACGAGAACAGGAATGGGAACGGAGGAATGAAGAAGAGGTTAGTCCTGACTTTGAAGGGAGAAAAGAAGAGAGCCTTGGCCTCTGTTGTTGGATAAAAAAAAGTAAAATACCATACCCAGCATAAGCTTGACCACATGACCGCGGCAAGGATCAAGGAATTTAACCCTTCATATGAGTCATCTTAAAACAAAACAGACAGCAAGACTCCCCATCAGGACCTTTGGGAAAGGCAACTGACCAGACAAGCTTTTGCCTGATGGAAATGGACTAATCCCACAATACGAATGTTTTACTGTGAATTATGTCTTGACCACATGCCAACAGGTGATTGCATTTAAAGAACTACAGCATTTTTTTTGAGTTCTTAAAATGTTCTCATCACTGAAATCTCCAGGGGCAGCTAAACATTTCAAAATCAACACACTGGCCCAAACAGAGTAAGAACAGATCACAAAAACAATAATGCTTGGTAAACTAAACCAGTTAAATTTAGGTCTCCATGTTCCTCTCTCCACACAAACATCCTCATCATTGGTCTCAACATGTAATGAAGCCCAAGTTTATACCATAAAAAATAGAACATAATAAAATTCTACTTCTTTAGGAAAGAGACTTATACAAATAAAATTAGGATTTTATCCACTTAGTCAATGCATTCTCAACCAAACTTTCTGCCCTAAAAGCATCAATATTTATAAAGATCATAATACAAACTATAGTTCTGGCGTTACTGTTGACTCTGCTGCTTGTAGTTTTAGATAGATCTCTTTTTGTGACTGATATGTCCTTCTTTACCAAAATGGGGTATAAAAGAGGGCTTTTTTAATATTCAAATTAAATAATTGTGCATCCCACTCCTGTATTGTGAAAAAGTATGCCTACCTCTTCCTGGTGTCTCACCTCCCAGCCAAGGGAAAAAAAAATCCAATGAGTCATTACTGTCTTCATGATGGAAGAAACTGGAAACCATGAGGAGTCCATCCACTGACGGGTGCCAGGATCTGTAGCAGTTGCTGCTGATGGAGTGTCTGTGGAAAGCAGGCGGTTTGATAGTGAGATGCGATACTTGGTTATTGCTGCAACAATGGTGACTTAGAATATCTGTGTTGGCCACCAATCCTCTGAGGAAAGAGACCTTGATACTAATGAACAGCTATGCCATGAGTCTGGCAGGAATTCTGCCAAGGTGGACTACAAAAGAGTAGAAAGATGGGTTAAGGTCAGCAGTACTCACTATACAATAAGGGTACACTTACTAGTTACCTGGCTCATTCTAAATAGTCATACACTGCTCTTTTTCAGAGGTTTGTCCACAGTGCCAAGGAGAATGTCATGTCTATCAGCACTCCTCATCATGCATTTTGCAGACTTGTGCCAATCTGGGAAATGTTTGTGGCTGAACCACCATGAGACACGTACACATTGGAGTATGCATTTAGACACCTTGATAGCAATTTGATGCAGCCATAATACTCAAGTACATAACTGTAGACTCAGCTCATTAAACAGCAGATGGAGCAGTTCAGGGGCTGTTGATTTGGGTGAACTGCATGAGCTACATTCTAGTGATGAAATAGGCTCAGGTTGACACATGAGATATTTTAAGGTTAAGTTTGCCAAGTGTAACCCAAATATTTATATGAGTCTTTTAAAATCTTTTAAAATTTTTATTTTCATAACTTATTGTTCTATTTCAATTATTACATATATTTTTCCTTTATTAGGTAAATTAGGGAATAATATTTGTATTACTGCTTCCATATCTGATATTGGCAAGGCAGTTTGTGTTTTCTGCAGATAATTCAGAAAAAAAAAGTTATTTAAAAACAACCATTTGAAGGTTCTGGAGAGCAATCAAAAGCAGTAGAAACTGGATTGGAGTCCATCTTTGAAAGAGAACTGAATTCAATAAAATTTGTGTTTATATAGGTTTTTGCCTGAGAATACTCCCCAGTCCACACAAGCCTAAAGCCACCACAGCATAAGCAAAAAGTCCCAGTCTTACTGATTTGAGGAATCAGAGTATGGAATTTGAAGAAAGGGTTAATGAATTAAATAAGGGGGTCAATAGAAATTATCCAATATAAAAAGAGCAAAAAAAGATTGAAAGAAGATAAACAAAACTTCAGGGACCTAGAAGACAATGTCAACAAGACTAATGTAATTAAAGTTCCCCAGAAGAAAAGAAAAGAACGAATAAGGAAGAAAAACTATTTGAAGAAATAATAGCCAAAGGTTTCCTAAATTTTTGTGAAAAACAGCATACAGATCCAAAAAGATCAGCAAACCCCCAACAATAAATACAAACACACTAGGTATATCCTAATCAAACAAGTGAAAACCAAAGATAAAAAGAAAATCTTGAAAGCATTTAGAGAAAAGAAACATACTGCTAAAAGAAGAACAATGGTATGGATGATGGTAGACTACTCATCAGAAACAAAGGAGGTAATAATAAGAATCTTACACAGATTCAATAAAAAAACTATGTAATCATCTAGCCACTGCAATAAGGCCAGTAAAAGGGGGCAAAAAGATTAAAAAAGAAGAAATGAAACAATCCCCAATCACAGACATCATAAATGTTAAGCTGGAAGTTGTTAGGAAGCTACAAAACTGTAAAACTAATAAGTGATTTTATCAAAATCACAGGATAAAAAGTCAATATTTAAAAATCTACTGTGTAGGATTTTTTTTTTATTGAAATGACTATTATTATGTTCTATTACTAGCAGCAAACAATTGAAAAACAAAATTTAAGAAAATTCAATTTACAATTGCATCAAAATCTATAAAATACTTAAGAATACCTTTAGCAAAAATGTGCAAAACCTCTGTACTCAAAAGCATAAAATACACTGAGATAAAAATTAAAGACCTAAATAAATGGAGAGATATGCCATGTTCATGGATTGGAAAACTCAGTATTGTTAAAATGTCAATTCTCAGGCGCCTGGGTGGCTCAGTTGGTTAAGGAACTGCCTTCAGCTCAGGTCATGATCCTGGAGTCCCTGGACCAAGTCCCACATCAGGCTCCCTGCTCAGCAGGGGGTCTGCTTCTCCCTCTGATCCTCTTTCCTCTCATGCTCTCTGTCTCTCATTCTCTCTCTCTCAAATAAATAAATAAATAAATAATCTTTAAAAAAAAAATGTCAATTCTCCACAAATTGATCTATAGATTCACAGCAATCCCAGTTACAATTCCTGCAGGTATTTTTATAGATACTGACAAGATAATTCTAAATGTATATGGAAAATGAAAAAAAAAACTAGTGTAATCAAAATAATCTTTAAAAAAAAAAAAGCACAAAGTTGGAAGACTTATACTACCTCATTTTAAGACTTACTATAAAGCTACAATAATCAAGACAATATAATAGCATAATGATAAATAATTGTCAATGGGACAACAGAGTCCAGAACTATACTTACACAATTAATTTACTTTCAACATGGACACCAAAGCAATGCAATGAGAACAAAGGAAAGCCTTTTCAATACATGTACTAAAACAATTAGGTATATGTATGAAGGAGAAGTGACCCTTAACTCCTATCTTATCATTCACAAAAATTAATTTGATATAGATCATAGACCTGACAATAAAAACTAAACCTGTAAAGCTTCTAGGAAGATCTAGGAGAGTATCTTCATGACCCTGCATATGAGGTTCTACAGCAGGTAAAAACTAAATTAAGGTGGTTTTTAAAAATTGGAAAGAAAAAAAACACCTTTGAGTATGTGTATTGCAGGAGGGACTTATGTGCTATGAAGGGGCAAGAAGAAACTCACTGGAGTGATAGAAATACTCTTTATCTTGATAAGGATTGTGTTACACATGTATATCCATTTGAAAATCCCATCACATTGTACACTTGAGATTCTACACTTCAATATATGTAATATTTACCTAATAAAATTATAAATGTATATTAAATTCTAGCTAATAAGTTTGCTTTTCACAACATTATGGTTGAGCAATTCTGAAGCTATTTTCTGTATATCCTAGGCATGAACAAATGAGTAATTATATATTATAGATACAGAGAGGAAGAAGACTAGAATGTGTCCTGCGGTGTTGGATGGAATTAGAAGTATCAGCATAAATTTATGGCTCTATACCCATACAGAGAGAGAGAGGAATTCATATATGTACATGCTTGTATATGCATGTGTGTGGATGTACACGCGTGCGTGTATGTGTGTATCAGCACTACCACCGAGAGGGCTTATAAGCGATGACTCAAATGTAACAAGAAGCATACCTAGTTGTCAGATCTTGGTTTATAAATACCACCCTTTACTAAAAAGCCAGGGATACTTGGAAAAAAGGCTGATTCCAGGCTTGAAGCAGTAAGAGTACAGGCTGATCCTGTAATACCTCATGCTGAAAATTAAGAAATGCTTAAAGAATAAGAGATCATACCAAAAGAACAAGGAGCCAGCTAGCTTGGAGGAGCCCCATTGGTCAAATCTAGGATCATTGATAAAATCAACTGTTGTTATTTAAATACAGTGGGTAAAAATTTGATTTGTATGACTTCCAATTAATTCTTACAAAATATATCTATGCCTTCAGGGGAGAGATCTGGCGGACACCGACTTATCCAAATGATCTTAGTCAGTATCACTAATATTGGGACAAATTGACACCATGTGCCTTCAGGTGTGATGCACTGAGAAGGACTTATCATGTTATCCCTGCCAAAAATGCATGGCCTGAAATTAATCATACCCAAACTGAGGGACATTCTACAAAACAGCTAGCTTGTTCTCTGAAAAAATGTCAAGGTTAAGTAAGACAAAGAAAACCTGAGGAACTATTTCAGATTGAAGGATACCAAAGAGACCTGACAACTTCTGCTCTATGTGATAACTGGATTGGATCCTGGACAGGAAGAAAATAGGGACAAAGGACATTCTTGAGACAAGAGATGGACTTTGGATATGAATTATAGCTTATAAGTGTTATACATATGTTACGCTTCCTGAATTCAATATCTTTATTTTCAGAAAAACCACATGAAATGATTTCGTAGTAAAAGGGCATGGTGTCTTAAGCTTACACTCAAATGTGTCAGAAAAAAAGATTTTATGTACATACACACATTGATATGGGAGCAAGAAAGAGAAAAGGGAAATGTTAAAGTCAGTGGCGCAAAATGGAAATGTGAAGGAATACCGGAGCTCCTTGTAATATTCTTGCAACTTTTCTCTAAGTTCGAAATTGCATCCAAATAAAAACCTACGACAAATCATTAAAATTATGTAACTATTTTGAAATATTAAGTGACCAACAAACTAGTGTTCTTTTATTAGAGAACTTGTAAATTATTTTATTAAAAATTATTTTCAAAAATAAAATTCTTTCGGGGTGCCTGGGTGGCTCAGTCAGTTGAGTGGCCGGCTCTTGGTTTTGGCTCAGGTCAGATCTCAGCGTCCTGGGATGGAGCCCCAGGTCAGGCACCATGCTCAGAACGGTTGAGGATTCTCTCTTCCTCTCCCTCTCCCTCTCCCCTTCTCCTCTTCTTTTGTGTGCGCATGCGCGCTCTGTCTCTCAAATAAATGAATATATCTTTTAAGAAAATAAATGAAATTCTTTCTTAAAAAGCTAAAATTAATGTATCTGAGTATATCAGGACAAACTTTAAGTCTTTATGTTAAGTATCTGAACATTAAAAATAATAAAAGTGAAATAATTATCCTTAGTACACATATTTTTAATCAATTTTTAGCTTTATCTGCCTATAAGACCCTGTCACTGGTATTTTTGTGAAGAATTTTTTCAAATATGCAACTATTATTTTTAATTTTCTCATAAATTTGCCTTCAGTGTTATTCATAGTTGAATTTTATGATTAATAAATTTGAAATTCATGACAGCTTCCACTGACCCCTTTCTTCTGACCATATTTTTATCCAAGAAACTCCTCTCTACAGGGGCTGCGCACTCTCCAGGCAGCTCTCAGCGAAGTCTGCTAAACAGAGCCTATTCTCAGATTTTAATTTTTAAAATTAAGATCTGTTCATATTTCAACCCACATATTTTTAGAGGTCCTTTTTTTTTTTTTTACCCCAGAGTATCTTCTTCAATGAACATTTTTTATAAGATAAAATTCATTTTAAAAGGTGTTTTCTAATGATTTTTCTAAACAGTTCATCAAACTGAGATATAAAATCACAGGTCTTCTCAATTTCAATCCAATTCAATATACACTTACCAAATCAAAATTCAAATCTTTTCTATTCACACATTGAGCTATTCCACCATTGGAGTTCTCATTAATTAAGGTGTTTTCTGCTTCCCTTGTTTTTGTACAGATAAATATCAATATCACCCTGTTTGCAAGCTTTGATTTTAATAATTAGTTTGCTATAAACTTGAAAAGCTGAAGATCTTGGTTGGTCCCTTATTGAATAATTTGATTAAATATTTCCAGCTGATTTTGGATAAAATGCAAACAAAATTTAGAGAAATTCTTCCCCATGGTTGACATTTAAGTTGATTTTCCAAGTAATTCTTTAAAAACTCAAACATTTATAAGACTCAACTGATGATGCATGACTAAGAGAAAATACATACTGCTAAGCTGAAGTTTCTGTTTTTTAATGTCAGTTTCACTGCACATACAAAATTTTAATTCAGTCCCTCTGTGTATATATAAAAATATTTGTAAAATTTAACCATTGTCAGTTTCTACTTCAATTGGTAAAATATTGAAATTTGTTTGAATGCAATTAGGAGTTGTGTATGCACAAAAATCAATTCCCGTTATATTTCTGCTCCACAGATGTCATAATGAGAACACAGTTTTTATCATGGTGCTATGCTCTGCCAAAACATATATTCATAATATCACCACAGCAACAAATAATTTCATCTTCAATGTTAAATTTTTTACTAAATTTATCACAGTATTCCCCATTATATCAGATGTTTTGCCTTCCACAGATAAACTTCTGAAAGCTTTACTTTGATTTCACAAGTTGTCAGATGGAAAAAGAATTGAGTCATTAGCTGGAATTAACTTGACTGATTTCCTATTTGAAGTATCTGATGACCCTGACAAAAAACCGGCATTATTTAACTGTTCATAACACTATTCTATTGCTAAGAGAGCCAACCCTTTAACATTGCTTTATAAATACACAAGAAATCCTGAAATTGAAAATGATTGAAATTAATTTAGAAGAACAGATATTTGATCTAAACGAAAAGCCACATTTCAAAAGAGTGATATGTAAACATACTTTTCTGCAACTGCACATGTTAAATTATTTTCTTTGGACACAATCCTCTTAAAACAACTTCTAACTCTGAAGTAGCTGCTATTGTTTCTTCAGCAGATGTGTGTCTCTGCTTTTCATGTGTTTAATGATGTCATTGAACCCCTGATGTCAACAAACATTTTGTGCAAGTTTTATATTCATCATCAACAAACTTGAGAAATGAACATTCAGGACCTTATTTTTCATGAAATATACTCTTTCAGCCTCTTGGGTTTTGTTTGTTTTGTTGTTACTTTTGGCTTTTAGCTTGTTGCTGCTGAAAGTACTTATTGCAAAATTTTTAAATAGAGTTACCAAGTAACAAATGTCAAAACCATGATAGCAAGAGCGTGTATACTATTTTCTGTATATCTGTCTGTGTCGGGGCTGTTCAGCCTTTACATCCAGCACATATCTTGCATAAACCTAACTTGTAATATCCTGTGTTTCCCGCTGATGGACAATCTCATGGCACATACCTGAGCACACCTGGCTGGTAGACAGTGACCAACAGAGGCAGCCTCTTGTCAAAGAGTAAAAGGAGTTAGCTCATGTGTGAAAGCATTTCCTTTTAACAGCTACCCCCTTGCATGCTATTCTTGAAAAGGAGGGGTTAACTACATTACATCTGGAAAGAGTTGGGAAAAGAGATATGAGTTTTCATTAGTTCTCTTTCAGATTAACCACATGTTAAAGCAAAAACTCTGTTCACTGCACTTGGATCTTACATGTGATCATGGCAGAAGCTAAAAGCAAGGGGGGGGTGGGCAGGGAGGAAGCACAAGGTGGAGAGCTACTCCATTAGCTTTCTATGCTGCATAACAAATTTTCCTCATCCACAAAACAAAAATAATAATAGATCTACTCATGAAGTTGCTGTAAGATATAAAGGAGTTAATACATATAAATATGCCTGGGTCAAGGAGACTGTTTTATCAGAATTAAGTGTTACTATTATAATTACTACTGCTTTCTAGGAAAAAAAAAAAAAAAACACCACCACTATGATTCCTTCAGTAATTCCTTGTTGTTGAAATTGTTAGAAACGAGCGTATTTTCCAGATCCTTCACTGACATGAATGCTCTCTTAGTGTTCTATTTGCCAGTTCCTGTCCCTGTATGGTTGTGTTTCTGCAGATAATATGTCTATTGCTGCAACCACAGCAATTGGCTTTTATGGGCAGCCATGTTATATATTTGTTGGTTCATATTAAACTTAAATCTAAAAATAAAAAGAAAGAAAGAAAACCCAAGTGTATTTCACACAAACTGTTATTAAGCCATAGTTTCTCCATTTCAAACTCAAACAGCTGGTTTTATGAAGTACATTCAGATTTTCCCGTCTATCCCCATTTTATCTAGTCTTTTTTTTTAAAGATTTTATTTATTTATTTATGTGACAGAGAGAGACAGAACGAGAGAGGGAACACAAGCAGGCGGAGTGGGAGAGGGAGAAGCAGGCTTCCTGCAGAGCAGGGAGCCCGATGCGATGCGGGGCTCGATCCCTGGGATCGTGACCTGAGCCAAAGTCAGATGCTTAACGACTGAGCCACCCAGGTGCCCCCATTTTATCTAGTCTTGTTAGTTTCAGTCCATAGCTCTATGTCTTTTGAGATCTTTCTGATCGTCTAAATTATTAGCTTTGGATTCTTTGTCATTAAGAATATAGGTTTGGATTCAAATAGTTCTAGGTTTAAATACCAGCTCTACCTTTCATTAATTATGTGGACTTGGGCAATTTCAAACTAAGTCTCCACTTTCTCATCTGTCAAATGGGAATAATAATAAATATTTGGTATCACAGGATCTTGAGATGACTAAATGACACAATAGCTGGTATATCTCTTAATATTTTATTGTAGAAATAAAATATTGCTATAATATGATAGTTATTATAACATTAACATTAAATATGTTATCATTTGTTATAATAATAAAATATTCTTATGGAAAATGATTCACCAGGATAAGAATGATCTCTGTGATATCCCAATAGAGACCTCCCTCTATGTAGGCATATGACTATTTAACAGCTGCAAATTGACCTATCAACAACCAATTTTAAATCCCTACCAATAAAAAATGAGATTACTTTGTTAAGACAGTAAACACAAATTTTGGCTGGTTTTTTATGCTCACCATCTTTATTTTTTTGGTGCATTATTTTTTGCGCCTTATTCCCATTTTATTTTTCAATTCTTTGTGTATGTCCAAATCAGTGTCTCCACCCCAGAAAGTAAGTTACCAGGCAGAAAACATGTCTTCAATTGAGCACCATAAATAAGCATAGAGGAGAGCATCATGGACACATGGGGATTCAGGAAGTATTTGATATGATGATTTTTCTGACAGCAGCAAACATTTACTGAATACCTTCAAAGCACCAGATAATTAATAATGATAGCCAATACTTCACGTTCTTACCATGTGCCAGGCAGGTCCTCAGTGCCCCACATGTAGAAGCCCATCTAATCCCATCCATAGTTGATACTACTATTATCTCATTTTACAAATGAGGAAACTGAGTCCCAGGAACGTTAAGTTCTTGCCCAAGTGGTAGAACTGGATCACAAAACCAGAGAGTATGGCACCACAGTCCATGTTTTTAACCACTAGCTATGCTGCAACTCAGCTTGCACGAGATACTACATGACTCATGCAGTAATCTAACCAGGCATCTCCACGACCCTGGAGGGAACATATTGGGAGAGAAATCTGCTGCCACAGAGAGTGAGCATAGGAGACACATTCTAAGATAACACATCCCAAGTGCAGCAAATGAACCAAATGCTCTTCTGTTCAAAAAAGCTGCCTATTTCAACCCCACACACAGAGTGGGCATTCCACACATGGGGAGGTAACAGTCAGTGCACAGCTTTGTTTGTGATGCCCTCTCCTGTCCTGGTGCCTTGTGAAGGTGCCCTAGGGTATCCTGCATTTTCCCTCTCTCTGAGCTCACTTTCTCTCTCTTCTGTGTTGCTTTCAAAGCACCCTACACCAAAATAAATCTCTCCCCTCTCTATCTCCGTCCGTCTCTGTCTGGGTGGACTTTGGGGGGGGGGGGATGGAGGGGTGGTGGGGAGGGTCACATTGGACCTTACACATTATGCCTGAATTCTGAACAAAGCACAGCTCTTCTCAGGGCATTTCTCCCTCACTGCACAGCCCCAAACACCCAACCCAGCTGTCTGTTCACTATTGTCCTGGCAACCCCTGCTTGGTTTATCTTTCCCTTGCCCTACTTTTTTTTTTTTTAACCCTTCCATTGTAGCTTTTCCCTTTGGAATACAAGGAGGGACAGAGGTGGAGGAGTGATAACCACTATTCGTCACATTCTCCATGGTGCTAGGTGACCAGCACTTCATGAGCAGCCACCCACCCCCAGATGCCACCCTGCCTAAGTGCCCCTTCCCTACAGGCATTTGGGCCAAGTCAGACTGAGACGCAGTCAGCTGGCCCTGTCCCCCTTTGCCTTTGCTCCATTTTCCTCTCCTGTGAGAGCTTTCACCACTAGCACGCAGCATCAGGCCCTGTTCCAACAACTGCACCTGGACGGTGCCCTTCTGCCAGTGAGCACGACTCCCTGGTGAATGCCAAAATCTTCCTTAAAAAGTCTACTGGGTAAGTCTGTTCCTTAAGATTCCAGTTCACATCCTTCTTATAGAACCACAGTAATGCTCTGGCATGTGCCAAATGCCCCCGTACTCACTACTTCATCTATACTCCTTCAGGGAAAAATACTATTCACACCGTTAGGATGTGTAAACAAAGACTCTAAAAGATTAGTAACCAGAGGCAGGAAGAAAGGACCATCTTCTTCAGTGTCTGATATACACCCCAGATCTACATGCATTATCTCCAGGTAAGTGTTCCCGGCTCTGTTTACTGATGCTCACCGCTATCAGGCAACTTGTCCTAGACCCTGGAGCTACTTGGCCACTCCAACTCCAAAGCCAGCATTCTTTCCACCAAACCAGAAAGAACAGTTACCCCAGATCTCTCAGGAATAAAATCGCTCCATCCATAGCTGATTTTTATTACTTCCACACTTACTTTCCATACTGATTACTTCCATGGCTGCCTTTTCTCATCACTATTTAGGAGGTAAAGACAATGTCTTGCTCATCTCTATAGTCAACTTTCTTTCTCTCATCTTGGAGTTTCTCAACAATATTTGCCTTATGGAGATGTTTTAAGACAGACAATGGTCTCATATCAGGAAAGCTTTCATTAAAACTCAGAATCAGGTTCATACATAAAGGGGATTAGAGATAGCTTGCCTGTTTTCCTAGGTGATCCACTTCTCATCTGACCCACCCAATCAGCACTATTAAAAACAAAACACGTATCTCCTCTTTTGTCCTTCCATGGGATTCAGTAATAGCGTCTATTATAGGAATTATCACAGTGTGTCAATATAATTTTTTCCTTGTCCTATTTCCCTACTAGAGTGGGAGTTCCTCAAGGACTGGAGACCATGTAATTCACCTCTGTGATGGATGAATGGTAGGAGCTGGATAAATGCTTCCTGAATCAATGAATGAACTGAAGATTGCACGAACTAAATTCTCCACTTGAAATAGGAAGTGGGGTAAGTTGATATTGGATATGAGGTCATCAGAGTCTAGATCTGTAGGATGCCAGCATTTAAAGGAACTTTAGAAGTGAAGCCCAACTCCTCCATTTTACCCAAGAAGCAGCCCAGGAAAATTGAGTGATGCTCAAAGTCACATACTTGGCCAGTGACCTGGATATAGACTTCAGGTCTCCCCAGTTCAGTGAGTCCCAACCCTCTGAGAATTTGAAACAAAAAGGAGGAAAGACAGAAATCTTCCAAAGGACCTTCCTTTCTCCTTCAGCCCAGGCTCCTCTAGAAGCCATTCCCAAGCTGCTGTCCTTTGAGGCTCTATGTGAGGAGTCTGAGCTGAGATGGATGAAGGAAACTACCTCCACTGATGTTCTGTTTCTTTTTCCCCCAACTATTCCTCCCACTTCCAGGGATTTACCTTCACACGAACGGTAGACAGTTGTATATTCAAGGGCCTTTCATCACAAAATTATTGAAATAGCAAAAATTTGACCCCAAATAAATGTCCAAAATAGGGCAACAGTTAAATAAGTCATGATGCCATTATACAATGACATAATACAGACTCATTGAAAAGTCATACTTTGATAATATAATGAATTCCTGCATGACATGAAAAAGTATTAGCTAACAGTTAATGAGTGCTTACCATAAATCAAGTACTAGCTAAGAGTTTGACATATACTCTCTAATTTAGTCCTGATAGCAATCTCTGAAGGAGGTACAACTGTTATCTCCATTTTACAAATGAGCATACTGAGGTTCACAGAGGTTAAGTAACTCATCCATGCCAACACAACAAGTAAAAGCAGAGCTAGAAATTTTAGAAAAATGATTAGAATGATAGGTTTTAAAGAATGGATGTACAACTTCATGCATCATATTATTTCAACCAACTACTTTATTAAAAGGAAACACCATCTAAGGTAGTTTTCTGAGGATGCTCAGTATTTTTCACGTGTTCTACAATGAGTAAATATTTCTCTTACTTGTCTTCTTCATTTATTTTAAGGTACAATAAAAGTTGGGTTTTTTTGTTTTTTGGTTGGTTTTTTTTTTTTTGTATTGCTCTCAGGGAAATGGCAATACATAATCAGAATTTGGGGGAGAGAAAAAGAAGGGGGATCCCTTAAAAAAAGCAAGGGGGAAAGTCAGAGAGTTTGAGCCCCCAAGGGACTTTCCCCCTTGCTGCCTACACCCTGCTCCCACCTCCTCCAAGCCCATTCCCCAAGCTCTAGCTCAGGTCCTGCCTTTATCAATGAGAGTCTTCCCAACTCAGGAAGGACCTAGAGGAGGGAGATAGCTGCTGCTTGCCTCATATTACCAACCACCCAAACACCTACCTTAGCCAGTTCATAATTTCCCCAGAAGCACTCTGAATGAGAAATGCTGAAGTCTCCTCTTCTATGCTGCATTTTTAATTGGAGAGTAAGAAACCAGCACCACCTCAGATCTCTTAACTCCAAGAACTCATTCAACCCCTGTACACAGAATTTCACATATTGCACAAGGGGTATGATGGAAGAGGCCAGGAAGGTCAGAGGTAGACACAAGAGTCCCTTGCCTATTTTCTTCACTGGGAAATATGTGTGAAACAACTATTTTGAGACAGTGGGAAACCAGCATCAGAGAACTGTAACCCCCGAGAGAAGGTAAACAAATAAAATGATTCTGATGATGACTTCTATGATATTTTTCTCTGAAGGCATTTACCAGACTCCAGGTCATGGAAGTGGAAAACAAGCAGAGCACAGTGTTCTTACTGAGTGGAAGAGATCTTTTCTGTGAAGTTTATGTAAGATGAGGTGGCTGAAATTTGCAGGGCATTGAAGACAGAGATATAGCTTTAGAACTCTGCACAGGGGTCTCTTTGAGTATTTGACTGAATACTAACTTTGTGCATGCACAGGGTAATACTACATGAGACCAATCAAAGAAAAATAGAAACTTCACTGATTAACAAGATTTTTTTTTTTCACTGAAGACCCCACAAAAGGCAGGCCATAGAGTTAGGGCCAGACTAATCCTAGAGTAAAGGTGCTCTATATTTGCCTTAACAAAACCTTAAAAACAAGCCTCAAAATGATGAAGTTGATCCTCAAGTAAATTAATTACATGACAGAACAAATCTATCTGCTCTTCCATTTAAGGAAGATAAAGAGATCCAGACACTTAAATGCACTGTCTAGCATCCAAACAAAAACCACTAAATATTCAGAGAAACAAAGAAATATGACCCATAATTAGGAGAAAAATTAATCATAGAAATATACTCCAAAAATGACAGAAATTATGGAATTAGTGGATGATGGATTTAAAACAACTGTTTAAAATATCACAAATATGCTCAAGGATCTAAAGAAAAGCATAAACATAATGATTAGAAAAACAGAATATACCAGAAAAGAACCTAATGGCACTTCTAGAAATGAAAAATGCAATATCCAAAATGAAAAATTTACTGAATGAGATTAACAGCTGATGAACACTACAGAAGAAAAGGCCAGTAGGGGCCCCTGGGTGGCTCAGTCATTAAGCGTCTGCCTTCAGCTCAGGTTATGATCCCAGGGTCCTGGGATCAAGCCCCTCATCAGGCTCCCTGCTCCCAGGAAACATGCTTCTCCCTCTCCCACTCCCCTGCTTGTGTTCCCTCTCTTGCTGTGTCTCTGTCAAGTAAATAAAGAAATCTTTAAAAAAAAAAAAAAAAGCCCAGTAAACTTTAAAAAAAAGAGCAATAGAAACTACCTAAAATAAAACACAAGTTAAAGGGGGCTTAAAAAAATTATTAGAGCATCAGTGATACATGGGACAATATCAAGTGGTCTAATATATGTGTAATTGGAGTCCTGGAGTATGGAAGGAATTTTAAAGAAATAATGATCAAGATATTTCCAATTTTGATGGAAAATATAAACTCACAAATCCAAGAAACCCAACAAATCCCAACAGAATAAACAAAAAGAAAACCATGCCAAGGCACATCATAATAAAATTGCCAAAACCCAATGATGAAGAGAAAGATTATAAAAGCAGCAAAAAAAGAGAAAAATGCCCATTATACACAAGAAAATAAAAATTATCAATTATGTCTCATCATGAACAAAGCAAGCTAGAACAAAATGGGCCAACATCTCTGAAGGTTTAAAGAGGGCCTGGGGGCCAAGGGGGAACAAGCCTAGAATTCTATATTAAAAAAAAAAATCTTCAAAAATGAAGTTGAAGTAAAAATATCTTCTGACAAACAACAAAAGCTGAGAGAATGCATTGCCAGAAAATATGCACTTCAAGAAATGTTTAAAAGTGGGGACGCCTGGGTGACTCAGTTGTTAAGCGTCTGCCTTCGGCTCAGGTCATCAGCCCTGCATCGGGCTCCCTGCTCCGAGGGAAGCCTGCTTCTCCCTCTCCCACTCCCCCCTGCTTATGTTCCCTCTTTCTCTGTGTTTCTCTCTGTCAAATAAATAAAAGAAAGAAAAGAAATGTTTAAAAGTGCTTCAGGCTGAAGGACAATGATATCAGATGGAAATTCAAACTTACACAAAATAATGAATAGTGCGGGAAGTGGTAAATATACAGATAAATATAAAAGACATTTATTTTCACTTGCTAAAGTCTTTAAATGATAATTGACCTTTAAACACACAAACAAAAAAGTACTGTGAGGATTATACCATACAGAGAAGTAAAATCTACCACAATAATAGACCAAAGAAAGGTATGGGGGAAAGGACATATATTACCATAAACTTTTAAAAGTTTATAGGAAGTAGCATAAAATCAACTTCTACCTCACTCTCTTACCCTTACACTTTCTTATTCCATCAAATCCTAATGACCTTAACTTTTGTCCTCATCATGACTTCCAATCCCTATTCTTTATCTGTACTAGCATTATTTCCTTGCTTTCCCACTCAGCAGGACCCTGTGGCCACACCATAGAGTCACAGATGTTACAGTGCCAGGGGTAGAACATTATCCATTGCAAAACCCTCACCTCTTCCTTTTTTTCTAGTTGAATTACTTGTATTTTTTTATTTAAATTCAATTTAGTTAATATATAGTGTATTATTAGTTTCAGGGGTAGAATTTAGTGATTCATCAGTTGCATAAAACACCCAGTGCTCATTACATCACGTGCCCTCCTTAATGCCCATCACCCAGCTACCCCATCCCCCACCCACCTCCCCTCTAGCAACCCTCAGTTTGTTTCTTAGAGTTAAGAGTCTCTTATGGTTTCCCTCCTTCTGTTTTATTTTATTTTTTCCTTCCTTTCCCCTATGATCATCTCTTTTGTTTCTTAAGCTCAACATATGAGTGAAATTATACAGTATTTGTCTTTCTCTGATTGACCTATTTTACTTAGCATAGTACCCTCTAGTTCCATCCACATTGCTGCAAATGGCAAGATTTCATTCTTTTGATGGCTGAGTAATATTCCATTGTGTGTGTGTGTGTGTGTGTGTATAAAAAACACACCTTCCTTATCCATTCATCTGTCAGTGGACATCTGGGCTTTTTCCATGGTTTGGCTATTATGGACATTGCTGCTATAAACATTGGGGTGCAGGTGCCCCTTCGAATCATTATTTTTGTACCCTTTGGATAAGTAGTGCAATTGCTGAGGTGTAGAGCAAAACCCTTATAGATAAGGAGAATTCAGACCTCCAGCTTATTTTCCTGCAATAGTGCTCTTACCATGATCCTCTATTTCAATGACCGATGCTGTTTGCTGTGCCAATCCTCATACTATGTGAACACCTGCGTTCAATTTCTCTAGCTTCATCTTTTTTTACTCACTGCTGTAGCTAATTGCTTAAGAAATTAAGAACATCAAGGGCTTCTAGTGCCATTTTCTACATCCAACTTTAGCTTGGCTTTCAACACTGCTCCTCACTCCTTTGTCCATCTCTAGTTCCTTAGTAGAATTCATAACTTCAATCTCAGATGCTTACCTTTTAGTTTTCCTATGTCTTCATTTGTCCTCTTTCTTCCTGTGGTAGACATTTGTAAAGTTGTTTTTTTCTTTTTCCTAATATTGGAACCATCTATACACCTTCCTATGTTTGGGGAATTTCCCATTGTGGTAACAGACTTCTAAAATAGCCTCCAAGATTCCTAGCCCCTGGTGTACACGTACCTCCCAGTTATTCAGACACTAACACTGCAAACTCCTAGTTAGTCGAATACTGATTTCAGGTGTAATTAAGTCCTCAAATCAGTTGACCTTAAAACAGGGAGATCATCCAGGTGAGTCTGACCTAATAATACACTAGCCCTTTAAATCTGGGTCTAGAGATCAGAGACAGAATGTCAGAGAGATTTGAAGCATAAAAAGAGGGATTCAATGAGAGAGAAATTCTCCATTGCTGGCTTTGAAGATGGATTGGGGGGGGGGGCGGTGTCACACAGCAAGGAATGCAGGCAGTCTCTTATCCCTGAGAGTGACCCTTAGCTGACAGCAAGGAACAGAGACCTCAGTATTACAACTACAGGGAACTAGATTTTCTACAACCTCATGAGTTTGGAGGAGGGCCCTAAGTTTTAGAGGAGAATGAAGTCTGACCAACACCTTGATTTGAGTTTTAGAAGACCCTAAGCAGAGAACCCAAGGCTTCTCGCTTACAGAAATATGAGCTAATAAATGAGTGTTGTTTTAAGCCACTAAATTTGTGGTAATTTGTTATGCATCAGAAAAAAAAACAAAAACTGCTACATCAGTAGGTGTAGGCATTCGGTTCAGGTGTTGCCTCTGTTAAAAACAAGACAACAGGCCCAAAGCGGAATAATTGTGCTAAGCCCCAGGTCACCAAACTGAGACTTCACTTTATTATAGTTTGGGCTCTCGCAGAAACGCAATCTAACTCAGTCAGTCAGGAATCACCTGATGAGCACTAGTTAGGTAATCTGTCTGCCAGAACCCTGCCACTCCCTAAAGGAAAGTAACTTCGCAATAACCAACCCGCTTTTTTTGCTACATATAACTCCCTTGTTCCTGCTCCCTTCTGCCTGTAAAAGTCTCTCATTTTGTACTGCTCCTCCAAACTCTTTTCTATCTCCTGGACCCCATGCTGCCCCATTTAAATCAATTTTTGCTCAAACTCTTAAAATGTTTAATATGCCTCGGTTTATCTTTCAACAGTTTTAGTATCAGAAGAGGGAACCGAGGAGACCCCAAGGGTCCCCAGGAGCAACAGAGCAACCAAACATAGATACCTGTGGAGTCCCTTGAGCTGGCTGCTTCCTTGCGTCTGGAGGTGGGCTGGCTGGGAAACCGGCCAGAGTCAGACTGGCTCCAACTTAGAAACTGGTCCAGGTGGAGCTGGGTGCAACTAGGAACCGGACTGGGTTCAGGGTGAGACCAGGTCTGACTTAGAAACTAGACTGGAGAAGCTTATGCTATGCCCCATGCCACCAAACTGAGCATTCTAGTTTGTGCTCTCTGAAAAGTGGAATCAGTCCATCAGGAATCACCTGATCGGCATTCGTTGGGTAATCCACCTGACAGAACCTGGCCGCTCCCTAAAGGAAAGAAACTTTGCAATAACCAACCTGCTTTCTGGCTTCACAGAACTTCTTTGTTCCTGCTCCCTTCTGCCCCTAAAAGTCTTTCATTTTGTACAGCTCCTTGGAGCTCCTTTCTGTCTGCTAGACTGAATGCTGCCCATTTGAGCAGATTTTTTCTCAAACTCTTAAAATTTTTAATATGCCTCAGTTTATCTTATCAGAGTATCTGCCATACTCAGGAGCCAATGGCCCCCTAAGTATAATGTTCTCGCTCCCCCAGTGGTGTTAGTGATTGCTGACGAAAATCAAGTCCCCCACATAGACATGGTTGCCATACAGCTGGCCCGCTAATAATAAACAGTAAGAGCCAATATTCCCTAGTCTTTGTCGTGAATAATCTGTGGCACTGAAACCCTTTGATTTTTCTCTTCATTTACTTGTTCAACAAACTTTCATTGACCACACCACATACTACTTTTTCCTAAGCATGACAATATAGTGGTTTAAAAAACTGGCAGGGTCCGGGCTCTGGCCTCACAGACTGTGGGAGCTTAAAACAAGTCCACAGATTTTTCACATTCTCCCCATCAATCCCTAGAATATGAGTGGCCTTAGTAACTCACTTCGAATTAACTGAATGCAGTAGAAATGCCCCTGAGTGACACAGTGATAAACGGCAATACAACTCCTCCATGGCTTTCTCTGGGACGCACGTTCTTGGACCCCAGTCATCATGCTATGAGGAAACCCAGGCCACACAGAGAGGTCACATATAGATGTTCTGGCCAACAGTCGCAGCTGAGGTTTCAGCTGATAGTCACTATCAACTACCAGACACTGGAGGTTTTGAGATGAGTCCAACTCCCATCCTTGTCTGCCTATAACCGAATAAGAGACTCAGTGATAATCACCCAGCTGAGTCTAGTCAACCCTCAGAACCATGAAAGAATAATAATAAATGACCTTTCTTGCTAGTTTCATGCCACAAAGTTTGAGATGATTTGTTTTGCGGCTATAGGTGAGTTTACAGACTAGTGAAGGAATGAACAGACATTAAACAATTATCAAAAAAATAAATAATTATAAGAGTACCATGAAACTCTCTTTCACTTGCTTACAAAATCTTACCCTACCCTAGCTCTTCTCTGCCCCTCTTCCTGGCTTCCCTGTCCTTCTTAATGGCATCACTGTCCTGATGAAAACCAAAGCTGAAAATCTGGGGGCCATCCTGACCCATTTTCTTCACACCCTTACTCAGTCAGTTCTCAAAACCTGTTGCTTCTATTTCCAAAAGTGCCTCCCAGCTGGCTCTGTCTTCACAATCTCACCACCACCAGAGCCCAGGGCAGGCCCTCAAAATCTTATCCCTGGTTTACTAAAATGACTTCTCGGGCCCTTCATGAGCCGCTGCTAACCTATGCTCTGGCTTGGCTTCCCACACACTTCTGTTATTGCATGCTACACTCCAGATAATCTAGACTTCTCAATATACTCTAAACAGATCCCCTTTTTGATGTCTCTGAGCTCTCTATCCCTCCACTGGATTTTTTTTTTTTTTCCTAACCCACGTGTCCAAGGGTCTACCTCCTACGATTTTCCCAGGCTCCTCTGGCAACAACTGTCACTAGCCCTACGGCCAGCTAACAAAGACGGCGGTGGCTAGGATGGTTCGCGGCCCCCCGTCTCACACACCCGCAGTGAAGAGTTGTAGCTGAACACAAGGCTAGCTAGACACTGCCATTCCCATCCTTCTAATGCAGCTTGACACAATCACATGACTAAGTTCGGGCAAACAGAATGTAACAAGAAACAGCATGTGCCACGTCTGGGTGGTACCTTTAAAAGGAATAAGCATGCTCTCCCCTGGCCCCCTCCTTTTCTTGCTGGCAGGGATGTGGTAAGGGCTGGAGCCACCATCTTGGCCTTAGAGATGAAGCCACACGTTGAAAATGACAGAGATACCCCGAGAGCCCCAGACCGCCTGACTTTAGACAGAGAAATAAACCTCTATTTTGCTCTGCTGCTGAATTTGGGGTGGGGTTTTTTTGTCTATAGTCGCTTAGTCTATGCCCTATCTAATAGGCTAATAGCTAATCTTTATATTGAAAGTTTATTGCAGGGCAGACCCTGTGCATTATATCATTTAATCCTCACAATGATATTATATGGAAAATAGTATTAGAGATAAAGAAACTGAAGCTCAGAAAGGGTTTGCCAGTTGCCCAAGGCCACAGGGTGAGGGACAATGGAGTTAGAACTCAAGCCTCAGGCAGTTGACTTCAGAAACTATACTTTTAATCACTACTTATCCCTTGGCTTTGACCCACAGGCTTAAGGGCACAGACAGACCTCACTGAGGTTTGCCAAGTGTCCCCCATAAACACTTAGAAACATGCTTTGCGTGTAGTAGATACTCAACAAATGTTTGCTGGATGAATGATTGATTGGTTTTCAGGCTTTTTGAAAGTTCCTAAGTACAATAATAGGATTCAGTTAACTGTTTCTGCTTACCGGGCAGCCCAGCATCCCTATTTCATACAGAACACTCTCCCGGGTGCTTAACACCAGTTTCCTCCCTGAAGAATACCATATACTACGGCACTTTTGGTCCATGGCTTTACCCATCCTTCACAGTCAGGGGAGAGCCTATATGAGTATAGCAGGCAGCTGGGGGAAGCATTCAGCTTGTTGCAGTCATCTGTATTTATTTACACAGCTGTCCTCCCCCTCATTCAAGCAGAAGACTCTGGCCCAGAAATCAGAGATGGAAATAAAATTAGGGGGCTTTTTGAAGACTGCTGTGCAGTATCCTGCATCCTAGGCTCTCAGCAGGGATGTGGGGTCCAGGGACTTTCAAAGTCTTCCTTTGTGCTGGGTTAAGGGTACTCGTACAAAGTGAATAGTGCTGGGAGCTTCAGGCTGTGGGAGAGGTTATTATAAAGTACTGACATCCTGCTGTGAGGCCTGAATGTGTTCCCTTCTTCAAGGCTGTTATCTGGAGCCCTTCGGTAGAAAAGGAATAGAACAGAACGCCTGAACTGTCCTACAGTTGCTTCCAGTCCTCCCCTGGGAAGACTTTGAGCAATAAACACAAATCAAGAGGAAACTAAAGAATAATTTTTTAAAGGATCTTCAAACAACCAGTCTTTATTTTTTCAAGTGGGGGCTACTAAAAGACGAAATTAGAGCCAACTTTCCTTCTAATTAAGTTCCATGGACCTCCCAAAATACAACATAGATGCTGTGATGAACATTAACAAGCTCTTAAGTGGAGTGTGTTTGAACTTGGTAGCACAAAGATAGAGAATGATTTTTAAAACTAAAAAGAAAGAAAGAAAGACACGGAAAGAAAACCACACACACACACACAAAGAGACCATAAAAGCCTGATGTAATCATGACTTGCATTAGTTCTTTAGGTTATGCAATAAAGCTGAATTCCTTTCCATCAGCACATTCAAAAATAAATTCACTCTTTTGATTCCAGTAATGACATACAGTTAAGATTATTCTTTCTCTTCCTGTGGGCACCTGCCATATTAACAGCGATATAAAAGCATTATTTTGTTTCAGAGCATATGTCTGGGAATAAAGCCTCCTGCCCTGGAATTCCACAGAGTCATGTGTCACAGGGTGGAGCACAAGAGTTGGAGGGCTAAGGGGGATCTACACCTAGAGGAACGTGCAGATTAGGATGAGCTCGGGGATCCTTGAAGGAATACGTTCCTCCAAAAGACAGGTCCGTTTTAGTGCAGCCAGATCTCATGGGGTAGTAGAACAGGTGTAGGGTAGATAATTAGCCCTGGATCATTCTAGCTTCAAGTTTAGCAAATCAGAAAAGGTGCTGGGTCTTCCTCTCCCAGTTTTAGATCCATAGCAGTAATCCCGTAGACACCGTCAAGTCTAGAAAACACCTCATGCAGAGGGAACTAGGCACGCAGGTTGGCATCACTTTGGGGTTACTTAATCGGAGATGAGAGTCAGACAGAGCCAAACCGGGTGCCAAGAAAGGTAGGTGATGCTGTCCTAGAACAAGTCCCACTGGGGAAAGTTGAGCTCGGTGTGAAATGGCAGCTGGAAGCCATTGAAGTTTGAATTGAGGATAATTTGTGAGATGATATTAAAGATCATTTCAAATCATTTTAATGAATTTAAAAAAATCAAGGGAGAAATTTATCTTTATCATTTCTCTCATGTTTATGTTGGGGTGAGAGAATATTTCAAAATAAATAGTGTAGGGGATTTGTCAAAGGTAAGAAAGTCTTTGCCTATGGAATGAACCGAGCTAGAAGATGAAGGTGTCTGCATCACTTCTTAACATCTCTGTGTATTATGTCTCTCGTCTTAAAAAGGGGGTTAATAATTTACTCCTACCAGCATCAAATTATTAGAAGGGAAATTTCAG
This sequence comes from Mirounga leonina, assembly GCF_011800145.1. Classification (NCBI taxonomy): domain Eukaryota; kingdom Metazoa; phylum Chordata; class Mammalia; order Carnivora; family Phocidae; genus Mirounga; species Mirounga leonina. The sequence goes on from NW_023270889.1 coordinate 2,212,833, forward strand.
TTTCCTTTCCCATGGCGGGGGGTTGGGGGGTGTGTGTGTAAATTTTAAGGCGTCTTTCCAACCCTTTACTCACTCCTCCTTCTTGTCTTCTGACAAATTTGGGAAGAATAAAATCGACCTTCTTGATTCATTCCTTCTTTTTTTTTTTTTTTTGGAAGTGAGCAGACTACAAGGAGCACTGGTTCCAAATGCTCCTACCTAAGAAGGTTACCTCTGACTCAAAGTATCTGCCTAGCTCTGAGGTTCAGCTCACAAGCCTGTTTAGAAGTATACTTAGCTATCCAGCTCAGCCTTGGTCTCTAATAAAGGTTGTATTTTTATTTCCCATCTGCCTAACTCTTTACCTTTTTTCTCAATTTGTTCAAAACATGGACAGAGAAGAGAAATGCTATATTTTGAGCTCCTGGGAAATCCCAATAAAATAATTAGATATTGGAATATGTAAGCTGATTTTAAAGTATACATGGAAATAAGCAAGAATAGCTGAGACAATTGTGAAAAACAAGAGTAGTAAAAAAGAAAAGGGTTTTATATTATAAAGCTACAGTAATTAAAACTGTGGTATTGTCACATTGAATATGCAGACAGATCAATGGATCAGAGCAGAAAGGCAGGAAATATATGTGGAAATTTAGTAGTTATAAAGATGGCATTTTAAATCAATGGAGAAAAGAAAGATTATTTAATAAGTTGTGTTGGGACAGCCATATGGAAAAAAAATAATTTCAGGTAGATTAAATAAATTCAAAGAACAAAATAATAAAAATTCAAGAAGAAATCATTGCAGTTTTTTATAATCCTTCAGTGGGGAAAATTTTTCTAAGTACCATAAAAACCTCCCATAAGCCACAAAGGGAAAGATTGATCATTTCAATTTTATAAAAATCAGAATTTATGTATAGCAAAATCCATAATAACCATAATCAAAAGATAAATGACAAACTGGTCAAAATATTAGAAATTTAAATCACAGAAGAAAAGCCAAAATTTCCTAATACATGCATTCTATAAATTGGCAAGAAAAGACTAACAACTAATTAGATAAAAAGGAAAAAAAATATGAAATGATTCTTAAATATATGAAAAAACACCCAGTATCATTAATCAGAAGAAACATATAATAACTCTACAATGACTTGTCATTTTTTTGCCCATTAAATTGGCAAAAATAAAAATCTATATAGAACAGTACATGGAGAACCAGCACCATCGATACAACGTTGGTAGGAGTTATGAACTGATAATCCTCTACCAAGAGTACTTTGATCATATCAATTACAAATGTACATACACTTTTACCCAGAAATTCCTCTTCTAGAATTGTATTCTTTCAATATATTGCACATGTGTAAAATGACATATACAAGGTATTCACAGCAGCACTGTTTATAGGAGCAAAAGATTGAAAACCATCTAAATATTCATTATCAGGGAACTGATTATATAAATTATGATAGATCTCATTAGAATATAACCTCTATGAGGGAAAGAATTTGTTTTTTTTCATTAATATATCAGAGCTTAGAAAAGTGCTTCACATATAGTATGTTTTCAATAAATATTTGTTGAAATATACATATACATATATGTATATGTATAATATAATATACATATATATATGTATACACACAATATAAATATACATATATATATACAAATAAATATATTTTATATATTATATATATATTATATATATATACAAAATAAATATACATATATATATACACACAATAGAATTCTAAGAAGTAAAAGAGAATGAAGAATTTTTTTAAATATAGGTATGGAGTGATGTCCAAAATATATTAGTCAGGGAAAAATAGGAAGGAGAGAAACAATGTGTATTATACACTATTTTTTGTGTGTATAGTATATGTATTTGCTTATATGTGCACAAATATTTCTATTTTTGGGTAGTCAATCTTTTCCTCATTTACCATATTTTCAGCAACTTTTCTGAGGTATAATTGCTATATATATATAATTGCTCAATCAGTAGAGCAGGCCTCTCTTGATCTCAGGGTGGTGAGTTCAAGCCCCATGTTGGGTTTACCCAAAAAATTTATTTAATTTAATTTAAAAAATAAATATGTGTATAAATAAACATCTCTATAAGGATATAAAGGAAACTAAAGACATTGATTGCCTCTAGAGAAGGAAATGAACAATCAAGGCTAGGATTGGGTATGAGTAATGAAACATTTCATAATAAAACATTTTATGTCTTTACATTTTCAACCATGTGAATATGTTCACTATTCAAAAGATAAATAAGTAAAATTGAAGATATTAAGAAATAAGAGTAGTTCACTATCTTGGTTGTGGTAATGGTTTCATGGGTGTATACATATGTCAAAATGTATCCAATTGTATCTTTTTAATATGTAGTTTATTGTGTATCAATTGTAATTCAGCAAAGCTTCTAAAAAATGGTACATGAGGACAAGATTGACTATTCAATAAATGGTTTTGGAATATTCATTATCATTTTAGGAGAACAAATTAAAGCTATTGACCTTAAAGGTAAAACAGCCAGTTATTTTACCACCAAAATGGATTTATTTGGGAAGAACATGTAAGCCATGGCAAACCATAGGCAAGTCCGAGGTAAAAGGAGAAGAAAGTTACTTTACAGAGAAAAAGCGAAGGTTGGGAGGTGCTGTTTTGAATGGAAGTCCATTAGAAGAAAGCCAAAGTCTAGGGTGGTGACAGTTTCTCATTGGCTGAGCTTGTTGCTGGGTGAAGAGAAATTTTTTTTCCTTCTGCTGGAGTTGGAAAGAAAGGAGGCCTCTTCCTGTTGGGGTCTGCAACTGACAACAAGTGGTAGGGCATGAGAGCTCGTTCTCTGGGCCTCCCAACTCCGTTTTCAGTGAGGTTTCCTTTATTCTGTTTCACACATCATACCAGACATAAAAACAAATTCCAATGGGATTAAAGTGCTAGATAAAAAACAAAACAAAAACCATATTAAAATGTTGGAAGACAACATTGGAGAATATAGTACAGTACTTTTATAACTTTGGAGTGGGGAAGATCTTTCCAAGAAATACTCAAAACCTGGAAGCTGTAGAGAAAAAAGTAAAAATAGTAGACTGTACTACCTAAAATTTAAAACCTCAGAGGAGAAAAGATACTGTGAACAAAAATAATGTCATTGACCAAATTCCCAAGGTACCCAGTAGAAGATGATTATACTATCTCTAAGTCATGTGATGCCAAGAAGTGAGAAGTATATGGAAAGAATGCTAAGACACAGATTCAGAGACACCAGAGTTTCTCCACCTCTCTGCACCATTGTCCCCATTGGTGGTATAATAAAGTCTCTCCTCAAAATAAAATAAAAATTGTAAGTACATAAATAAACTGCAAAAGATTACAAAGGGAGGGCGCCTGGGTGGCTCAGTTGGTTAAGCGACTGCCTTCGGCTCAGGTCATGATCCTGGAGTCCTGGGATTGAGTCCCACGTCGGGCTCCCCTGCTCAGCGGGGAGTCTGCTTCTCCCTCTCCTGCTCCCCCCCTTGTGCTCTCATTCTCTATCTCATTCTCTCTCTCAAATAAATAAATAAAATCTTTAAAAAAAAAAAAAAAGATTACAAAGGGAACCAATTATATTGAAATACAATTATATGTATTTGTGCTTCTTTACCAACAAAAAGAAGACATAGTATCTGGTCTAATAACTATGCAATTTTGAAATCGTGAGGAGCATAGATAACATTTTAAGATATCTGAAATCATTGTAGGGCAATGTGATAATATCTGTGTTTACTTTTGGTATCAAAGTCGGGGTACAACTGATACGAATGTGATCTGTTGCCTACATTCATAATTGAAGAAACTGCTGAATTTCAATTCAAAGTTAATGAAAATAAAGATGTGATTTTTTTTCTTCCCATCCAAGTTCACAGATCCCTGGGTTCTATCCCCAGAAGACCCTTTGGAAGGCTCTTCAAACCCTAGGTTCAGAATTCCAGCGAAAAGACCTTGACATAACTGTAAAAGATAAAGAAATGCAGAGTCCAATCAAGTGCTCTAGCTCCCCTACGGTAGCTTAAAGACTCCAGCCTGACTTGAGTGTTAGATAAAGAAACTCAGCCCCTGGGAGTTGAGTTATGTGACCACCCTACCCTCTACCCTCTAAACTCATGAGGGAGAGACTCTAAAGAGCACCTCAGCATGGCAGTCGAGGGTTGAGAAGCTACGCCGTGATGTCTGCAGTTTCAATATCATACCCTGCCAAGATTTCTGGTCAGTGTGCAACACTGATTAGCTTGAAATGTATAGCTGCAAACATAATTCCAAAATATTTCTTTGGGAAAGCAACCTTGAACTTATTTGGATGACAGATTATTTGGACTCTACACTTGTGTTAAGTTGGTTTGTTGTTGTTGTTGTTGTTGTTTTAGAGAGGGAGGGTGAGGGGCAGCGGGAGAGGGAGACAGAATCCCAAGCAGACTCCATACCCAGCACAGAGGCTGGATGCGGGGCTCTATCTCACCACCCTGAGATCTTGACCTGAGCTGAAATCAAGATTCGCACACTTAACCAACTGAGCCACCCAGGAGCCCTGATATACCTGTGTTAAGTTTTTGGTTTTTTTAAAAGATTTTTATTTGTCAGAGAGAGAGCACAAGCAGGGAGAGAGGCAGGCAGAGCAGGCAGAGGGAGAAGCAGGGAGACCTATATGGGACTCGATCCCACCCTGGGATCATGACCTGAGCCCAAGGCAGGTGCTTAAATGACTGAGCCACCCAGGTGCCCCTACTTGTGTTAAGTTTGGAAAAAATTTGTGACTATATGATATTGTAAGTATTTGTAATGTTTAAGGTAATTTAGTATATTAGACAACACTTCTGTTTTTTCCTCCCTTACCTCACTGTCTCTCTTCCGATTTCTCCATATGTTTTCCATTTCTAGACACTGGAGAGCCCACAGGGCCAGTCCTTGATTATCTTTTCTCTAGCTACATTCACACTCCTGGAGATGACATCTGTTGAAATGTACAATAGCTTTAAGCCCTATCTAGATGTTGATTATACCAAATTTAATCTCAAGCCAGACCTTTCCCCTGAATTCCTTCTTTTATATCTAACAGCCTATTCAACATCTCCATTTGATTATCTCAAGTTTTGATTTCTTGCCCTGACCACACCCCACAGAAATCTATTCTGGATCTTCCCCAAATCAGTCAATTACGACTACAGTCTTCCAGTTTCTCAGGCCAAAAACCTTGGTGTCATCCTTTTTGAAGCATTAAATGCTTGTAAAAATTTGGCTAACCATATGAGGCAGAATAATAGAGATTCCATTAGATATAATTCTAGCCTTTGTAGTAGTGTTTGGTGTACTAGCACATATAATGTTAAACAAAATAACCTCAACTATTCAATTCTTAGTTATTCCATTCCATTTCAGTTATGAATCTTCTCTGTCTTCATGCACTCTCACGCACTCTCTTGGCATGTTTATACAGAACTGAAGCTCTTAATTCCATGTGTGTGACAAGTTCCAAATGTGGAGTTCCATCTTTCTCTCTCTCTCAGATGCCATTGCCGCCTGGACAGCTCCATTTGGAGATCTGAGAGGATCCAAAATAGGACTCTTCGTTCACTTACACCTACCCTGAACCTTAGGCTCTCCACCCTGTTTCAGTTAAACTCTAATTACCTGCTTACTCAAGCCTAAAACCTTAGTTCCCTCCTTCACTACTCTCTTTCTTTCATACCCTTTGTCCAATTTGTCATTAAATCCTGACAGTTCTTCTTTCAAGATACATCCCCAAATGGGACCACGTCTCACCACCTCTCTGGTCAGTGACCTTAATCTAAGCCACCATCATCTCTCATTGGGCTCTTCCAGTAGCTTTCTAACTAGTCTCCATACTGCTAACCACTCTCCATGTAGCAGCCAGAGTCAGCCTTTTTAAAGGCATTCCACTCCTCTGCATGGAGCTAAGCCCTACAATGGCTTCCTATCCCACTCAGCGTGAGGTCCAAAGCCCTTTCCAGAAGCAATGAGCAATTATTTGTACAGGGTCTGTCTCCTCCCAACCAGAACATAAGCTCCATGAGAGCCAAAACTCTTCTCCTTTTTTCACAACTTTATAGTGCTGGGCACCGAGTAGGGACTCAATTAATGTTTGTTGCATGAAGAGTGAACAAGCATCTGAATGGGAGAGAAGGCTGAGAATGTGAGGCAGTGTAGAAAGGCAACACTAAGAACTTTATTTATTTTACTCTTTTGTGAAGAGAAGATATTTTGAGGACCCAAGTCTTTAAACATTTTAAAGAGAAAAAAATTTATTTAAATGTGTCAACAAGAGCAAGCTCAATACAAGACTGAAGGGGCACTAGAATAAGAGAAAAAATCTGTAGGGCCCATGCTGGTGGAGCTGAGGAATCTGAAAATGTTACATCAACCTCAAGAGAAAGATCAGGAAGGAGCCTTCTTCCAGTCTACACAGTCTTTGTAATGAGAAACAAAATCCCAGCTTTGGCCATAGCGTGTCTCTATCCTTTTGAAGATTATCTGTGCCCTTGTCCACTCTCTCATTTGTTCTTTTCCTCTTTCTCACCCTAATCACACAAATCACATCAGGCAGTCAATGTGAATTTTAAAATCTCTAGACAGGGGCACCTGGGTGGCTCAGTCCTTAAGCGTCTGCCTTCGGCTCAGGTCCTGATCACAGGATCCTGGGATAGAGCCCCAAATCAGTCTCCCTGCTCAGCAGGAAGGCTGCTTCTCCTTCTCCCACTCCCCTTGCTTGTGTTCCCTTTCTCACTTTCTCTCTCTCTCTGTCAAATAAATAAATAAAATCTTAAAAAATAAAAATAAAATCTCTAGACAGCTCTCAGCAGCTCAAGACAAGCCTGTAGGAAGGAGCTTCTTCCATAAAGCCCAATATCTCAAAGACTGCAATCTCATCAAGAAGACCCAAGAAAACAGTTCTAAAAGGCCAGCAAGGAAGCAATGAATTCTCTATGATACGAAGTTGGGAAAACCAGATATTCCTGGTGGATAAAAGGAATGTCAGAAGGGTAGCTCCAGGATTGACAATAAATGCCTTCTGGAATAGGGGCAGTCCCAGGAAGAGTAAGATTTGCCAGTGCTGGGCTAATGGTGATGAGTCCGAAGTAAAAACTGCAAAGGGTAGTTAACCTGGGGTAAATTTACCCCTCAGCATGCCTCCTTTCTCTAATCCCATCCCCATACATTTTAACCCACAAGGCTGGAATTAGATTGGAACCACATTTTAATCACTAAACTACTCCAGAACAACAGGTTTCACCTGGTGGCTGCATTGTCCAGAAGAATTTGAACACAGAACCAACAGAAAAAATTCTGAGTCCTGTCAGATTTAGTGGAGGAAAGACACAAGTATAAGCAGCCCTAGAGGAAGGGGAAACGTCAGCCACTATGTCAAGGGCATGAGGAGTGAATTCTATCTTATATATTACATTTGAAAAACATAGTAGACATCTAAAAAGGGACTCCAACAAATTACCTGATAAAATTATTCACTCTCTTCTACATCTGGTGAAAGCTGCATTTTTCTAATTTTTTCTGTCTGCTTCGTAAATGTTAGCAATGTTTATTCCTGGGTGAATCTGTTGCCACCAAGACACATCTTCCACTAATGGAATAGAGAACCAAGATTTTGACCAGAGTGTGGATTGGGGTGAGATTGGGGAATGAGAAGGCATTCTGTCTCTGCTGATGGAGATCCTGGAATATGGAAGAGTGTTGGCCACCAGGGGGTCACTCCTATGGTGTCTGTTACATATGGATATATTCCTTTTGGCTCGTGAAGATTGGGTAGTTCTTGGAAGGTCTTAGGGACTGATTTTGTTGGTGGTAATGGTATTGCTTGTTATACCAGATTCTAGAAAAAAAGACTTTAGCATTCTACAAAATGCATTAGTGTAAAACTCTCTTTGATTTTGAAAGTCACACCTAGACTTTTTTTCAACCTAAGAAATGCTCCAACTGCGTTGTCAAGAACTCCAGGTATGCAAGTTATTTCTTCTTTCATCCCACCTTTCTGCCTGTCCAAAATATGGTATACTCTATCTCTTTGGTCTTTTCTATATCCTTTAGCCATGTATTAAGAGCCCATCTGGAGTCCTTGCTGGTCCCCTCATACCACTCTGTGTCTTTGTTCCACCTGGAATGACTCTCCCAAGCTATTCCTAACTGTGGGAGAAACCTCATTTTCAGAGTTCCTTCTGAAATGCTGTCTCTTCCATGAAACTCTTTTTCCCTACAACTGGAATTAATCCCCATCCTGTCTAAAGAAATTCATTTTAAATCTCTCATCAGGTTTTATTTTGTCATATATTTCATTGCCCGTTCGCTTTCCCCTACTGTATTGTAATAACCTTGAGGACTGCAACCATTTTGGCCCTCTCTGTGTGTCCCACCTTCCCTCCAGTGCCTTTAAACATGGTGGGAATTTGTAGAACTCTGAGGGCAGTATTTTCATTGGGAATGTTAGTTCCGGCAAAGAGGACTTGTGTGGCCTTTAAGTGCCCGAGCTTTGGATGTGAGTGGCCTGGGGTGGAAACCCAGTACAACCACTTAACCAGCTTATGACCTTGGCTAGTTGCTAATTCTCTCTGAACCTCAATTCCTTCATTGGTAAAGTGGGAATAATAAAACTTAGCGACAATAGGGTTGTTGTGACAAGTAAATGAAGCAAATGTAAAGCACTTGGCACAGTGCCTGGCATGTAGAAAAGACTCAACTAATGGTAGCTATTTTTATTAGTAGTAGTATTACCACTAGCAGAGACCGAATATTCTCACCTTACATTAATCTATTTAAATAAATTGGGAGATAATGGGCTAGAGAAGAGATTTTGCCAGCTCTGCCAATTCCAAGGACTCCTCTATAAAGAACAAAAACTCCTCTATAAAGAATAACCATTTCATAACAGTGCTGCCCAATATAAATAGAATGTGAGTCACATGTGTAACTTAAAATTTTCTACTAGTCACATTAAAAGAAACAAAAAGAACAGATAAATTGATTTTAGTATGTTTAATATATTTTATTTAACCCAATACCTAAAATTTTATCATTACAGTGTGTAATTAATATAATTATTAATGAGATACTTTACTATTTTTTGGATCAAGTTTTCAAAACTCAGTGTATAGTTTACCCTTACAGCACATCTCAGTTTGCACTAACTGCATTCAAGGGCTCAATAGCTATATGTAGCTGGTGGCTTCCATATTGGAAAACACAGATTTATAATATTGGATTTTACAACATTGGCCTCATGAATGAATCAAATCACACAAAGCTTTCACTGAATGTAATTGGGATTATAGGACAACATGTTTCTCTGAAAATGATTGGAACTGAGAGTGAACACTGGGTTCTAGTCTTGACTCTGATTTTCACTTGGTTGATTTGGGGCAAACCATTTGTTTTGCTGTGCTTCATTTCTCACATCTGTCCCGGGGCTTAGCTAGGTCACAAGGCCATAAAAATTATGACCAGCCCCTCAGTCCAGTCTGTCTCATCACCACTCAACCCCCTAGACCTAAGCCTGAGACCTGAAACACATAAGCCCACACATCTTACGTATCGTGGAATTTACTAGAATGAGTCAGCCTCTTTAAGATTTATTAATTGAGGCATCACTAAAACTCGGGTTCTTAAAGTTTATGTCTTTTGTTTTTTCCTCGGAGGTTATTCCAGCTCATGAGAGCGTTATTCTTAGAATTTGAGTACTTTGAGTTACCCGATCCGGTCATTTGCATATCTGACCCCGGGAACCCACTCGGGGCCCAGATGCTGGCAGTGGAGGGGAGGAAAGGGGAAGGGGAAGGGGAAGCCAGAGGAAGGGCAAACCTAATGGCTTATCCTTGATGTGCCACATTGCTGTTGGTTTCATCACAGAGATTTTATTTGAGCAAAGGGTTAAAAATATTTTCGAAACACATTGCTTGTCTCACCTTTCATTTGGAGGGGAGGGCCACAATATTTGCCAAGGTTTACACACCCCGAACCCAGTTTTGATGTATTTTTCTCCAACGCCATATTATCTCCCTTCATTTCACCTGTGGATATTAAGAGGTTTTTTTGTTTGTTTGTTTGTTTTTTTTAAGAACTGACTGGACTTAATGCAGTTCTAATAGAAACACCTTTTCACAACTGAGACCAGCTGACAGGAATGAACTGGTCACCCTGAGTTCCTTTCACTTCAGCAGGTGTGATCTTGTGTGAGGAAGCAGCTGGGTGAGGAAGGAGGCTTGCCTTCGCCTCTTCTGTGACCCATAGGTGAACTGTCTCACCAGGTGACAACAGTTCCCCTGCCTGGCCGAGGAAAATGGCATCCATGAGCATTCCGGTGGCTTTCTTCCCTGGTCATTCTACTCAGAATCAATCCATAGACACAGCATTAGCAGAAGATAGACTTTGACTCAGGCGCACAGCACTAATCTTGAATGTATGTTTTAAAGCATAAAATAACTTTATTTTGACCTTACCCCAGATTGCTATAACAGCATCCAGTGACCAAAAGTGATTTCAGCAGCTAAGGTTGATTTGTGTTCAGGCCCAGACAGTTTCCACCATTCACCCTGTTTTCTCAACTCAAAGCTGCATTTTCTCTTGCTTAAGAAATTTGCATATTTTCTCAGTGCCTGTTTCTGACTCACAATAAACAATGCCCAGACTTCCTGCCAAAAAAATGTCCAAACGCGAAATAGTTGCTATAATAGTCGTTTTTGTGATGGCAACTTTGAGCTCTGTGCTTTTAAATTATAATTACTTTCTTTTCCTTACAAAAGATGTGTATCTCTCTTGATTGCTGTAATTATGATTCTATACCAGCAAACAGTTATAAAAGATTCATGTCATTGCTGTGCTTCATAAAACCCGTGCCCTTCAATGAGCTTCCTTTGGTGACTGTTTATGTGTTTGTGTTTAATTTGTGGCAGAGAAATCTAATGAGAAGCCATTAATCATTGAGAGCATATAAAAATTTGTGTCTTTAACTAAATAGGCAGAAGTGGATAAGGCAAGCCCATTTTCAGCATGACACGATCTAGAATCATAGAATGTTAATAGGGAAAGCAACCTGAGAAAAATAATGTAGTCCAACCTCATCCTACAGATGACATTCAAAATTGGGAGGGGAGAAACATGTGGTTTAGTGACTGAAAACACATGGGAGCAAGAATGGGGGACCCAAGTTCTAAATCTGGACCTGGCCCTAAGGAACAATGGCAGAGGTCAACCTGACTTCATCATTCATCCTTGTTTTCAAGGACGATGGATAGAATCCATGGATTGATGACGTGCCTCAGGGCCTACCTGAGGAAGAGAAAAGGGGGACACTGAAATAGACCAGGACACCCACCTCCCACTCATTCAATTAGAGTTGCCCCACTTGGATCTATTTTACATTGTAATGACTGAAAAAGAAATTCATTGGCTTTTTTCCCTACCTTTTAAAGTTTGATGTTAATTGATGTCCTTTCTCCAAGTTTTAGGATTAGAGATGGATCGATGTAATCTCTTATATGTGTGGCCGTGTTGTCATTTATTCACGCAGAAACTCTTCACTGAGGACCTTCTGTACTGAGTATGCAGTGGTTGTATACACAGGCTCTGCTCTCAAAGAGCCCACAGTCTAGAAAGGGAAAGTTGCGGAACAGAGTGGTGATCACTCTAGAGAGTTAAGCCTAGGGAGCCCTGGGAACACATAGGAGGCAATCAACTTTTCAAGGATTGGAGGATGACGAGGAGGGTGGGGAGGAGGGTGAGGAGAAGTTTAGGATTGACTTTCCGGAAGAAATAACAGATGGTAGGCCTTCCTTTTAATGTTCTTTACTTTCTTTTCTATTTATCTTTAATAAAACCTACAAGGAACTTCTTTTGGAAAAAGATGAGGAACTAAAGTTCTTTCTTTTTTCTTTTTTAAAATATTTTATTATTTTTTTAAAGTTGGCTCCACACCCAACATGGGGTTCAAACTCACAACTCCAAGATCAAGAGTTGCATGCTCTACCAACTGAGTGAGCTAGGCACCCCAAGAAACTAAATTTTCAGAATTGTGAACTCTTGTCCCTTGCTGACTGTAATCCTGGGCATACTGCTTAATCCCTATGAAACTCCATATCAACATCTGGATATACAGGACTAATAATAATAGGATGTATCTTAAAGCATTGTCACAAAGATTAAATTAGATAACATGCGTAAGAGTCCTTATAAAACTATGAAGCATTATATAAATGTTCACTATTATTATTGCTAGCACTCAGCCAAAGACTTTAATTCCAATTAACTTACATGATTTTTCTCAACTAAACCAAGATTCTGGTCCTTCAGAGGTTTGGCAACTGGGAGCAACTAGGAAAAAAGTCATTTCACAATATGTCACAATTAATAGCAACAGCAATTGTGAAATCTTCACTAAAAAGTGGATCATCTTAGTTTTAGGATGAAGAAATGTGTTCAATTTTTAAACCACCATTATATCCAGTTCTTAGCTAACTTGTGATCAAATGGGTGGTGTAATTTCTCACCATGAGCGAGTCTATTTAGAGGGCTCCTCTTGTTCTTCTTCCCCCTTATGTTGGGATTCTCTAGGCCTCTGCCCTTGCTCAAACCACTTTCAAAGGTCCAAACATTCAAGTATGTTCAAGGAAACGAAAACTAAAGTGGGCAGACCAGTGACGTGGGAAGTACACACCTCACCTAAGGTAAGAGGTCTCAGTCAATAACCACCTATCCCTGGAAGGGCCTCAATTTTGTGAGATTGTCTGTATTTTTCAACTGAAACTATTCCTTTTAATGTGGGTGTGAACTCTCCCAACTGGTAAATGCTTCTCCTCCCCTCCACTTCCTAACTCAAGTCTTCTTCACTTAAAGGATTTGCAACACCCCCAAATTTAAAATCACTCCTGTGCTTAAATCCTGTGCCTCCGTCTTGCCTGGGAGTAGAGTTCAAGTTCTTTAATTTAGTGTTTTGGATCCTCTGTACATACAATGTGAAACCAGCTCTCCTTCGGGGAGCTTTCAGCCTCGTAGAGAGACCTGGTAAACAGGCCCCAACACAGAGTTCCCATAACTCCCTGTGGGGTTCTCCCCTTGCCCACTGCCTAATAATTACAGATGTGTGTTTGTGGGCTCCTTGAGGAAAGGGACTGGCGTTTAGAGCACAATACTTGCTCAAGGTTTGTTGAATGAATGAATGAATGAATGAATGAATATGATAAAGGTTAATCATAACCCATCCCTAGAGGTGGGTTTTTCAGGCTTCATCTGGGTTTAAAATAAACCCAGTCAGCTAAAAAATCCAACTAACCAGAATTCACCACAGATTTTTTTGTTGTTTTGCTTTTTACATTCAAGCCTAAGAAAGAAAAAATTCAAGACAAAATGAAAGACCAACTACCACAAGTTCTACTTCTACTGTAACTACAACTCTAACATTTCCATTCAGGTTAAATCAGTTCCCGTTCATGTCTTCACATTGTATAATTTCTAAACTATAGGAGAGTTGACACTCCGTATGATGATCCTAAAATGTAAGCTATTTGAATAAAGAATGACAAAATCTCTCATGAAACATGAAATTAAAAATAAAAGTAGAAAACATTTGGTAAAGGTTAAAATATTTTCTAATCCATTTTCTTCTTCTAATTCCAGAATGCCCTTATCATGAATGCTGAAATTTAATTGTTCTGTACTCTGTTAACAGCACTTACTCGTTAATCATGATCCTTCATACTTCAGACTAATGAATGGAAACAGTCCCTTTAAGAATACATTAGATTTGGTGGTTGTTACAGTGACTTTTTTTCTCCAAAAATAAACAAGAATGTACGTACGGCATACTTTATAATAGTATGTTCACAGAGGATTCTTGGAAGATTTTTCAAAAGTAGCAGTGTTTGCCCCATGTGATTTTTTTTTTTTTCCCACTCTCGAATACCAAAATTAATATGATTCCCTGGCTCTGTGTCTCCTACCTAGAGTAGCTTCAAATGAAATCGGCCTATAGAGGCTTGTTCATAATTTCTTGATCTTTCACTTATTTCGTATTTCTATGAAGGAAAAAATGTGTTAACGCTTAAGGGTCTTACTTATGAAGTAAGGGAAAAGGTAGAGATGTGTGCTGAGTAAACCTAGGTTGCCCCAAGGGCATTATTGTTATAGCTTTCCCAAAGAGAAAGTGGTGCTTAAAAGAAGTAATTCCCAATCTTTCCCCCCAGACTAAAACCTTGTAATTCAGATGAACTCTGAACTGAGACTCTTGGCCTCTCATTTTCTCATTAGGTTTTATTACAGCCAACAAAACTTTCAGTGGTGAATTACTTCCCTTCTCAAGGGTACACCAGACTCCCAGAATGTCTGCGCAAACTAAAATAATGAAATGGTTTTAAACCAAGCCTTAGGGATTAGAAAAAAGGCAAAAAGAAAGGGCAATAGGGCCTTCTCATCTCTATGCTAACCAAAGTGTGGTTTTTCTAGTCCTTTTTCTTGCCTATGAAAAAACAGAATTTAAAAACAGAAACGCCACTTGGCTTGAAACTCCATTTAAAATCACTTAAAGATTTCTTTCTTAAGCTCTCTTAAAATACAAGTCACTTCCACAAGAAATATGGACAAATTAGTCTTAAACACATGGCTCAGATAGTACTTAGGGCAGTAAATAAATGCTTTCAAATGTACTCACGGCGTTAAGAAATGGTATCTGCTCCACGCACCTAGGCCAGAAACACCAACATAAAAAGAATTTTCTTTTAACACAGAAGGTTGAAAAGCATTTTGTTTCATACTTTTACATTACGCCATCCATTAATAAGGGCTATTTAATGTTTACTACGTATCAAGCATAGGACTGGTTCTTGCCCTCAAAGAACTTGTAATTCACTTGAGAAGCCAAAGCTTAACATGATTTTAAAAAGACAGGATTAGCGGAAGACAGCGTGTAATTAAGTGTTAACCAATGTGGCCCAGATGCTAAGTGACCTAGGAGATCACAGGAAGAGAAAAGATTCCTGAGGGCTGGGACTGTCAAGAGTATATATTTTCAGTAAACTCTTAAAATTACGCCAAATTTAAAAGTTGTTATGATTTGTTAAACAAATGCTGCTCGTTTGTCATTTTAAATCATGTACATGATTCACCATTGCTTTCCAACCAGTTGGGAAGGGCACACAACGAAATGGTTGAAGAAGGCGGGAGACATGTCTTTAGACTTTCCCTCGGTTTGTTAATGAGGGAAAAAAACACACCTTCCTGTCGGATGACAGACCCAAGAACTAAGCAGATTTTGCATGGAGAATACGAGATTTAATGAACAGGAACACAGAACTCTGGCTATAATTTTTGGTGTGGGTTTTTGTTTCAAACTTTGTTCTTCATGCTAAACAAGTTCTAAGTTTCGGAGCTGAGTCAGGCTTAAAAAAAATTTTTTTTTTTCATTTTTAAAAGTCTATTTCCACTATCTATTTTCCTTTCGAAGAAAAGTGGGCTAAAAGTGCAATGAGAATTTTCTAATTCCTAAAAACAATGGCGTGAGGGCTGTGGGGGGCGGGAGATATTTAGCATCCTTTAAAATTGAAGCATCTACCTGTACAGCAACTTATCTTTCGAAATCACAAACCTTCAAGTGTGCATTTACACTCGTGGGTCTTAAAATGCTTTTTACTTCATAGCTCAGCAAAGATCCTGGTCTCTGTGTGTTTCTTACCTTTTTAGTCTTTGTAATGCAGGCAGTTTGAGCTAAATTAGATTTGTTATAAGAAGAGTTTAAACTGCTAACACAGAGGCATGCCTCATCTTGTGTTTTGAGTAACTTTAGGCAAGTTTGCAGAATTGTAGTGGGCATTTCTTTTTCTCCATACTTGCTGCATTCTGGGTCTTCCCAAGAAATGTCAGTTATTTCCCCCAATTCTAAAAAGAGGGACTCTTTATAACAGTTGTACAACCAGGCAAAAGAGCACACTCTGGAGTTTCCTTCAGGGGAGGAAACCTGCAAGAGTGTGAGATAATTAAATTTAGTCTTAGCAAAGTCTTCTCTGAAACGTTCTAATCAAGACTTCCAGCTTTCTGAGAGTGTGTGTGAGCTTTATTTTGCAATTCTTCCTGGTCCCGGTTTTGCATTCCTAATGAAAGTGAACTGACAAAGCGTGAAAGTGGTCTAAGGAGCAAAACAAAGCCAGCAGGCATGCTTCTGGCGAGCCAAGATTAATCAATATTCCAGAAACCTCGGGTTTGCCCCCTCTTTGCCTGCGGTGTTTTCATTTTTCCCCACTCCCCGTTTCCCGGGCGCAGACTCCTCCCCTTTTCTTAAGTTGCCCCGATAGTAACTTGCAGTTTCAGAGAGCGCGTGTGTGCCTCGCTCGCGGGCGTTTGTTCCTCGGCGGTACCTGCGGCGGAATTCACCTTGTCGTTGCCTGCGGCCCCGGCCACCCGTTACGAAAGCAGAAAAGGTAAGTCTGACGTCCTGGATTCCTGCTGGGCTTCACTCCTCCTTGCCCTTCTCCACCAGTGTATTTTGTTTCGCCCAGCGGAGGAGCAGCGAGGGTAAAAAGCTAGCCATTTTGGTAGATAGAGTCCACGTTAGTAATTGCATTAACCAGCGCGTGGGGTGTATTTATGCCGTGTCCGCTCTTCATTTGGATTTGAGTCATTCGGGCTGGATTGGGGGGGTGGATTGTGGTTCCAGAGCTAGAAAAGAATCAAGGCTGAGCTGGTCTGTTTTAAAAAGTGACTGGAAAGGGAACCAGAGATTAGTGAAAAGAAAAGAAAAGAAAAAAGAAAAAAAAAATCTGGTCTCTCGTGTCACCCCTCCTTCCCTTCTCCCCAAACTTGTAATCTGCTGTGAAGTCTTAAGCAAGTTGTGGGTCGTGTTGTCACTGACCCCAACCTGCAATTTTATTTAAAAGTCAAAACTGTTCAGACGAGTGTTTTTTTCCACGCTTGGATTTGCCAAAAGCCTCGGAGGAGTCTTTTGCTTCCCAGTGACCTCCCCCACAGCCGCCCACGCTGGCTGCTTGCGCTGCCATATACACACGTCCACAGGCACCACTGATTTCGCCTTGGATTGATCACGGGAAAGATTATGGATCACAAATCTTATAAAACAGGAGGAATCCTTTGATTTCTTCAAGACAACTGATTTCCACCCAGGAGAGATTGACTTAGATATATTTGAATAACCTAGGAGCACTTTAAAGAAACTAGAAACCACACATTGTAATGTTTGGAATGAAAATTGGATTCATCTCCTCTGTTCTAGAAATCCCAAATTTTGAAATACCCAGAAGTCGCTGATGGTCTCCTCAGGAGACTCCGATATGATTGCCACAAGGACAGATACTACATTCTACTTGTAATAAAAATGGAAATGAATTACGATTTCAGATAATGTAATAAAAATGGAAATGAATTACGATTTCAGATAATGTATAGATGGGCTCGGAGATCTTTGCTTATTTCAGGGGAAAAAAATTAAAAGTGACCCTGTAAAAGAGTCAAATATATTTCCGAAGTCCTGTGCATATATTCTTTTCATGACCATATTTATTAACTGATATTATCATGTTTTTTCCTAAATGAAGAAAATCGTTACTTTATTATATATAACAGAAAGCTCTGACGGTGAAATATCAATATCTTAATTCATTTTATTGACCTGGTTATGCCTTCACCATGTACATGACATAAGCCATCAAGTAATTATTGAGCGCTTCCTGTGCATTCAATTCAATTAGACATTTATTGAGGGTGAACATTGTGCAAAAAGCACTTGGCTAGGTTCGGGAGAGAGGTGGGGGTGGGGGCTGCTCAGTCACACTCAGGGCTCTGATGAACCCTTTTATAGCCTCCTTGGAATGGGAAGGGCAGATTTTTTAAAATAGAACACACAATTCTGCTGGTATATTCTTTTATTTATTTATTGCTCATATAGTCTGAATTTAGGCACATCTCTCACACGTGGTCCAGTAAAATATGCACATCCCCGCCTTGAAAACTGGCGTCGTGGCTCTCTAGCCCTTGATTCCTGCTGAGATTATGCAGTGTGCCAACTGCTTGCCCTGCTGTGGGGCAGCTCTCATTTCTCACCCCTGCAGGCTGTAACTCTCGTCTCTTCTCTCCTCATTCTAGTTGTGTTCTCTAACACCAAAGAGGTCTGGCTTGCCGGGGGTGATTCCGAGACACTGAAGTGCAAAGAAGAGACTCTCCCTCTCCTAGAGAAGTAAAATATGACTAAAAGCAATGAAGAAGAGCCCAGGATGGGGGGCAGGATGGAGAGGTTCCAGCGAGGAGTTCGTAAGCGCACACTCTTGGCCAAGAGGAAAGTGCAGAACATCACAAAGGAGGATGTTAAAAGTTACCTATTTCGGAATGCTTTTGTGCTGCTCACTGTCACTGCAGTCATTGTGGGTAAGTCATTTGATAACAACCAAAAAAAAAAAAAAAAAGGATCTTGTTTCTCTGGGGCATCTGGCTGCCTGAGCATATTATCAGATGGACTGATTGTAGGTATTCAAAATAATCGTCCAGGCTTTCGTCTGAACTGGAAGATTTTTTTTCTCCCATTAAATGACAGTCTGTTGGCATGTTTGGAGCAATATATGGTAAACACATGGGAATCTGAAAAAAGCATCATTAGGCATTATGCAAATCAATTGATTGTGCGGAGAAGAGAAACAAATCAAATGTTTTCCCATCTCGTGTAAGGATGAAAGAGTGATAATTTAATCATTAGGCCTGAGCAGTTAAATAACAATAAAAACAAGCATGCCTGCTAGATTTGGCCAAAATGTAATCATTATAGGATGTCACTTTCACTTAAAACTAATTTATACAATTAGTACACCCAAAATGTACTATTAGGTACAGGTTCCTAATAGTAATTATCTTCTAACTGGTGCTGACTTGAAGCTGAGTATCATGCCTAGAGGGAGAGGCTGAATCTTTTATGTGTTTGCACTCCCCCATCCAGTGACTAGAAAGAGTAAATTGAGAAAAATGTTGACACGGATCTTTTTCATTCATTTCTTCCCATAAATAGCTGTCCCTTTCCTGAAGCTTTTCAGCCTCTTACAAATGTAGCATTGTTAACAGCAATCTGTACTAATAAAACATTGTTTTTGTTTGATTTATTGATATCTGAAATTATCGCTTATTACTTATGGGTGGCATTGATCCTCCTTTAAAATAGAGCTGAAGGAACTACTTACTTGGAATCTTTGACTGAACCAGTGTAGAAATCCTTAGGCTGGTAAAATATAAGCCAAGGCCATGTTGTAAAAACTGTCTAACTCAAATTTCTACTATGTGGCCCAACAGGGGGAGGGGGCATTTATGTACAGGTTTAATCTCTACCTTGGAGTTTGCCAAGATCTCCGTCAAATATAAAGAGTTACGTAATGACACTAAAAACCAAGAAAGTTTTGTAGCTTGGAAATATAATTAGAACTTAATCTAAAAAAATAGGAGTCTTAAATTGTAGACAAATAGGAATACAGCAGGAGAATAGTTTGTCACAAGACTTTAGATATATTCCATTTCAACATCTTTTGCTCCTGTTAGTAATTGTTGGTGATTAATGACTGTTCAACTAATTTTAGAGATGTTCAAAGAGAAAAGGTCCTGACAGACTTAGGGAAGCAATGGCTTTCTTTAGTAGGTTCCCAGGTTTGTTGTGGTTTTGTGTTTTGTGCTTTTAAAAGATTTTATTTACTTATTTGAGAGAGAGAGCACAAGCAGGGGGAGGAGCAGAGGGAGAAGCAGGCTCCCCACTGAGCAGGGAGACCAGACTCAAGACCCTATCCCAAGACCCTGGGATCATGACCTAAGCCAAAGGCAGATGCTTAACTGACTGAGCCACCCAGGCACCCCAGATTCCCAGATTTAAATACATTCCTGGGAGAAGTATTTCAGTGATGTGTCATTGTCTTGGAAGTTGATGTAAAATGCCTGAATAATAGTCATCAAGCCAAACAGTAGCTGCCAGATAATAATAGTGAACATTTATATAGTACTATTCCAACTACTTTCTAGGTGTTTTGCCTATATTAGCTTACTTAATCCTCAAACAAGCCTATGAGTGAGTGGGTAGGTATGATTAGTATGAGCTTTATTTTATAGATGGAAATATTGAGCATGAAGAGATCAAGCAACTTGCCCAAAGTCATGCAGATAGTAAATGCTAGAGCTGAAAGTCAGACTGAGGCTATCCAGGCCCGAGACCATTCTCTTAACCACTTTGCCATCCCGCCTTCCTGCTCTGTGAACTAGTTGGTGTCTTGTGAGAAATGCCAGGAAGAGAAATGCCGCTATGACTTGGTAGAGGCCGAGTAGCAAACAATGCTAGATGCATTCACATCGCATTGTCATTTTACTATAGGACTTACCCAGTTAAATCAGCAGAAAACTTAAAATTCTCCTACAAATGATTAAGCCACATCCCTCTCATTCATTTAACAAATACTCATTTATTCAGCAGCCTTACACCCTTAATAATAGAGCTCAGTGATACTGGAGTATGTTTGGAAAAGATGCAGAAACACTTAATCAAAACGGTGTTCTAAACACAAGAAGAGTTCGATTTCTAGAACAGAAATGTTTCAGTTAAAGAAGAGAGGAATGGAAAGTAATAAAACCTGCACATGGGAGGCAGACTGATGGAGAAGCAAGTTCCTAAGTGATTACAAAGACAAATCTCCAATAGAAGGAAGATAATGCCAGGATTTAATAGTCCATTTTCTCTATGAGTTCTGGGATCATTTCCTAGACCAGTGAGGACTTTCCTAACATTTGTGAGAACTGCAATGAGTTGGCTGAGCTGGGGTAGATAACTTGGCAGGGTGTCCTCATGGTTGGCTTTACTAATGGAAACTGAAGAGGTAGAAGTAACAAGAAGAAGGCCCTAACAAAGAAACACATAAAAAGAGCTCATTGACAGTCAGACCGCTGAGTCTACACCAAAGACTTGGAAAGGCAAATAGACAACTTAGTAGCAAACAGACTAAGGAAAGAAGGAAGAATCCTTCAGTTATCTCTTGGTGTGTCTTCCATTGAGGGCCCAGTGGAAACAAAGGCGCCATTGAGCTTGTCACTGGGTACCATGTCTACATCAGCCCTGAAAGAATAATAAGAACATGTCTGGACTTCAGCTCTCTAATCCATTTGCTGCGGCATAGGAAAAAAACTGGGAAGATGCTAGTAAGGAAGAAGAGAAGTTATTTTCTCCAAAGAGGAGGTGAGAAGAACCAAATTCTTAGGTTTTAATCACTTTTAATAAAAACCTAATGTCTAATGTCCTTTCTAAGCCATGTCAAGGTCTGAATGTGCCATGCTCTGACAAAGCGACGTAATGGGTGCAAATTAGCAACCTAAGAGAATGCATTGCCAAGTGTTAAGTCCCTTTAAGAGGGTTCATTATTAAAGCATGAGATAAAGTGTCTCCCAGGGCTGTTGCAGACCTCTGTCTGACAAAAACCACATTGAGGAGAGTGGTTACTATCTTTCTCCCTCCAGGAGGCACTTTGTTGTTTCAGACTGTGGTAAGTGGGATGAGAGTGACCTCAGACACCTCGCTGAAAGAAAGGGAAAGTCCTTTGTTGCGTTCAAGTCACAGAATGCCCATCTTTCCATGTCCAGGAAATGAATAGCACAATAAAAATGAAATCTCAGGCTAAAATTTTTGAAGAAATGGGTCATAAGATCAGCCGCAAGGGGAAGCAAACTAAGTAGCATTGCGTAGTCTTGGAGGGTGATTTTATTTGAGGGAATTCCTGAACACAGCAACCAGCACCTTTCTCTGCTGTTTGTCTACACACACACACACACACACACACACACACTTTTTATGTTTGGGCTGTCCTTTATATAGAAAAATTGGTGACTTTTCAGAAAAGAAAACGTACTGACTAAATGTGTATAAAGCATTTCCCATCATTCCCTAATACTCTTCAGCAATGAATGTAAACTGCACTATAATTCAATGCAATTCAGCAGTATTTCTGAAGGATATACAAGAAACTGGTCATTGTGGCTGCCTCTGGGATGGGAGCTGGGTGTCTGATAATAGAACAGAAGGAATATTACTTTTCTTTAAATAAGTTTTTGTATGGTTTGAATGCACATTCATATATTATCCACTATTATCTATTGTTTGCTAAATAAATGTGTGGTTTTGTTTAAAGATTCAGTGCTATTCAGCAATTTAACAAATACTGAATGTTGGGTATCTGGCCTGTGCTATGCAATGGGGAGTCTCTGCCCTCAGGTCATTTGGTAGGAGAGATGGATAAAATGAGATGACAAAGGAATAGACAAGGTTCAGAGGCAGTAACAGGGAGTTTTTAAATTATCTCTAAACATTTTTTAAGTGAGATCGTATTATCCATACTGTTCTATATATGATTTTTGTGTTGATACTTTAGAGATTCTACTTTCTTATGAACACCCGTGGGGGTTGTCGGGGCGGGGGGGGTCGCCTGGATAGCTCAGTCGGTTAAGCGTCTGCCTTCTGCTTGGGTCCTGGTCCCAGGGTCCTGGGATCGAGCCCTTCGCTGGGTTCCTTGCTCGGCAGAGAGCCTGCTTCTCCATCTCCCTCTGTCCCCCAACTCATGCGCCCTCTCTCACCCTCTCTCTAGTTCAAATAAATGAATAAAATCTTAAAAAAAACAATGTAGGTCCTAGAAAGTGTGGCTTTTGATGAAGGATAGACATGGATTTATATGCCAACTGTATGATTTAATAGCTGTATGATCGTAGAGGATGCATTTAACTGCTCTGAGCCTCGGTCCCCTCATCTACCATTACACGTATTATATACATTGCAAACACTTACACTGTGTGCCAAGCACTGTTGTAAATGTTAACACATTAGCTTTAATTCTCAAAACAAGCCAGGGAGGGAGGTATCCTTATTCTCATTTCACAGATAAGGAAACAGCTCAGAGACTTCTCCCAGAGCTGATGCGTATTGACCGGGATTCAAATCCACCAATCTGGCCTTATGTTGAGACTCATCCACTCTTCTGAGTGCTGGTCCCTGCCCTCGGGACATGTCCCTTCTTGTTTTATGACATCAATTAGCTAAGGGTGTGCACTGACCCAAAGACAGGAGTGACAGAAAGGGGGGGTGAAATTGAGACCCCAGTACCTGAGGCAGTCCTGCGTCCCGACAGCTGCTTGCCTGGGAGTATTAGCGGAAGAGCCGGACTGCAGGCCATCGCTCCGGTTTCTGACTTGGGTAACTGCGGGTGCTGGCGCTATCAGTGAGGGTAGAATACAGGAAGAAGATTGGGGCAGGAATGCGAGGGGGGACTTCGGTTTTGGGACGTGTTGATTTTGAGATGCAAATGCCACAACAGAGATACAGTGTAAGAAGCTCACTATACAGGGAGATTCTGAAGGTATTTTGATGTTGAGACTGAACCAGGACAGGTTCTGTCTTTGAGGGTTAAATGAATAATGATCATTGAAGCGGGCTGTCCTCCTGCATAAGCTATTGTGTAAGTGAGACTCTTCTCAGAACACTGTTAGCTCCTGGGCCCTTCTCTATGAATAAAGCGAGTATCTCCCAGAAAGGCCGTAGTGGTATTCTGTGCCTTGCACACATACACACTCTCTAGCTGAGTCCGTTAGTTCAGTCAAACATGTTTAGTGATGTGGTTAGCCAGCAGCTGCCACACTGAAGTGACTGGTAATGGGACCAAAGGGGCCGAAGGCTGGAGTTAGCGGTGTGGGCACCATGTGGGTAGCCTCTCTGCCTACCAGGAGACAGGCATCTCCACACAGTTGAACAACAGGAATCCAAAGAATGGTGAAAGATTTCTGGGCTGCAATTTATGGTTTCTTCAACACTTCCTAGAAACGAGAAGAGGGAGAGGGAGCTTCAGGAAGCTATGAGAAAAGGGGGCTCCTGGGGTAGGTCCTCCCCTGGTTCTGTGGAGCTCCGCTCCTCACAGAGGCTCCTGGGGACAGAGGGCTGGGAGGAAAGGGGCTAGGCCTCATGAGCTCAGAAGCCGTGGATTCACCATGCCCTGCTCGGGAGAAGGGACACAAAGGTAGGGTGTAGGGACTCGTGATTTTCTTCTGCTTTGTCTTCTCCCCCAGGGAGCAGAAATACAGAAAAATTGTCAGGGACAGCAATAATAACTACCTGACATGTGCTCACGGCCCACTTGGATCCTGGCCCTCAATTTTTTTCGAAAAGCATTCCAGGGAGCTGCCTCCTATCGTGGGGATGTAGTCCAGGACCGTATAGGGGAGAGGGGAGTGGATCAGGGCTATGGAGTCTGGAGTCTGACACTTCTAGGTTTCTGTCCCAGTTCTGGAACTGAGCCTCTGTTCCTTCATGTGTAAAATAGAATAATTGTAACACCTCTCTGCCAAGATTTATATCCCAGTTCCGCTACATACAACCATGTAAACTTTAATAATTTCCTTAAGGGCTTGGCAGGTAGAATATCCACAGAAACTGTACACCCCTCATCTTTTGCTTGTGTCTTTGCTGGGGGACCAAGTGAAAATACACACTGATTTGATGACGCTATCTGCTAGAGACCTGAGAGCCTGGGGTGCGGGGAGGACAGGCCAGGAAGGGGAGAAGATGACCACCCGGTTGAGGTCTAGGATAAGTGGCTTCTATTTCCTTGGCTAGAGAAGAGAGCCAAGAAGACTTGTAGGAGGAGATTTAGTGGTTATAAAGGGCTTTGAGAGGCAGAGATGAAAGGCTTAGAGTAAGTGATACTGTCATTATCTGTCCCTCACCCACCTGGCCTCCTGAGCCCAAGCAGAAAGGAATCCCCGGGCCCAGCCCTTATCACAATACAGACTGCTCAATGGAGGGCGTGCCTGATAGTAGATGTCTCGGGCAAGGAGAGCTGCTGAGAAAATGTTTTCAATAAATGTTTTAACCTACTCAATCGTGCATTTTTGTTCATACCACTTGGGACCAATCTGCTAGTTCACCACCTCCCTGGTATCTTCCTTTTCTCCAGCGTTTTGGGATCTACTGCCCATTACCTGCCATCCCTATCAGAGTTGGGACAGGCTAGTTGAGGGGTTCTGGAAGGAGTGTTGGGAGGAGTGTTGCTGGTTCCTAAGAGAGTTGGTACGGGGTAGAGGGCTTGATGTCGTTCGAAGATTATCTCTGGATTTTACTTTGCTGTTTTCTTCCTGTTCGTTCAGGTAATGAGAAAACTGAGCAGGCAACTTCAAATTTGTTTCTCTTTTAAGTACGTTATCAAATAAGCAGGTGTGTCCGGAACCATTACCTGCAGTAATAATACCTTCCATTGTTGCGGTGCTCCAGTTTACAAAGTGTTTGCCCAGTGCACTCTCTAGCAATGCGAGTCCAGGGCCCAGTCAATCCTCCTCCTGAGCAGTATCTGCACATGTCCGGAATGCAGCTGAGAAATCCCTGAGAGTCTAAAGGTCCTGGTTACAGACCCAGCTCCGCCATCAACTCACTTTATGATTCAGGACAAATCTCTGGGCCTCAGATTTCCTCGTCAGCAAATCACGTTTCGACTAATGTCTGCTTCCGACTTCAAAATTCTGTCATTTAACGTCTGCTTTGCCTTCATCTAAAGCAGAATGTATGGAGTAAAACACGCCAGTGTTTTCATTCCACTCCTTGACACTGTACAATTGCAAGGACCTCTATTCCATACCGTTGATCTCCCGACCGCGTCTAGCCAGTCTCTCCCATCCACAAGCAGCCCCCTTCTGTCCCACTAAATTCTTGAGGGCCATCATGTTCCTGCACTCTGGGTGGCATAACCAGGTTGGAGCCCACAGATGAGGCGGGCCTCTGCCCTGCAGTCTTCTGCCCATCCTTCATAAATCAGAGGAGGAAGGTGGCGAGTCTCTGTTTTTGCTGTAGAGCCAACAAGGCAGGGAAGAGCCTACATTTTCTGGAAAAGGCAACTGGAATTTAAGCCCCGTCTTGTCCAAGTTGTGCATTCCAGGTGTTAGAGCGCTTGATATTTATGGAACACTGGGGTGCTATCATTCATCAACTATTTGGTCTGGCAGCTGGGTGAGCTGTATCATTGCTGTGAGGTGAGGAAACACACAGAGCACTTGAGGGCACGAAGTGTAGCCATTGGGTGCGCCGAGTATAAAAATGAAGAGTTTTAGGTCAAGCTTCAGGGCTATCAAAGTTGCCCAGCGCTTACTCCCTAACCTAAGAATATTTCCATCACTATGCCCAGTCAAGAGAGGTCCTCGAGTGGTTTTGAAACCAAAAAGAGAAGAATAAAAGCCCCCACACTAGATAAAGGAAGATATTCCCTGGATGAATTAAGACAAGAGGGGGAAAGGCACTCTTTTTTTCACGCTGTGTATCGTCTCAAAGATTCAAAGGTAAATATAGGAGCAGCGAGTTAAAAGGCACCCTTAAGTTTTGAATTTCAAGACTGAGTCTCTGTCTCCAGAAAGGGCACCTCCATTCTTCTTGTACCCAAAGAGACTCTCCAGTTCTCCAACAATGATTCCAGGCCACAGCCCGCTTCTGCTTCCCAGAGAGAAAACAATAGCCTATTAGCGAGAGACTTTCTATTCAGAATCTTGTAAGATGAAGCCCATCTGTCCCTAATGAGAGATGGACAATTGCTGCCCTTCTCATCCTTTTAGACACATTGCATCCCTGGAAATTTCATCTTTAAAGCAAGTAAGGCAAAACCCCAGGGATCCGTGTGCTTGCTCCTGCCTTCAACTTGTTGAATGTGAATGATGAATCGAGAAGGAAATTCTGAGTCTTTTAACAGACTGCCGATGACCAGAGCCATCTTCTTTTTTTATTTATTTACTTTTGTCCTCTTGGATTTGCTTTTTTAAGGCAAATGAAATAGACATATAAAAAAGCTGAGATTCCAGGGACGCCTCGGTGGCTCAGTCAGGTAAGGATCTGCCTCTGACTCAGGTCAGGATCCCAGGGTCCCGGGATCAAGTCCCGCATCGGGTTCCCTGCTCAGCAGGGTCTGCTTCTCCCTCTGCCTGCCACTCCCCTGCTTGTGCTCGCTCTCTCTTTCATTCTCTCTCTTGCTGACAAATAAATAAGTAAAATCTTAAAAAAAAAAAAAAAGAAGAAGAAGAAGCTGAGATTCCATAGACTTCCATTTGCTTTTTTAAGGCGAATGAAATAGTCATATAAAGAAGCTGAGATTCCGGGCGCCTGGGTGGCTCAGTCGGTTAAGCGACTGCCTTCGGCTCAGGTCATGATCCTGGAGTCCCGGGATCGAGTCCCACGTCGTGCTCCCTGCTCGGCAGGGAGTCTGCTTCTCTCTCTGACCCTCCCCCCTCTCAATGTGCTATCTCTCTCTCATTCTCTCTGTCTCAAATAAATAAATAAAATCTTTAAAAAAAAAAAAAAAGCTGAGATTCCATAGGCTTCCCAGGGCTTTGTCAGTTCTGCCATTGCATTGCTTTGCCCAGTATGATGGATGATGAAAGAGTGTGTTCTTTGCCTAGTGGTTCACAGGGTGACTTTGCAGCTTTGGTGCACTCGTTACTCGTTACTCCAAGGGCTAAGCAGACGTGATCCTATAAGGATTGAGTTCAAAGTTTTTTCAGATTCACTTCCTTGTCTCCAGAGAAAAAGAGAACTGTTAGGTCAGAAAGTGATCCACTCACTAGAAATCTGAGCACAAATAGTCACTTTCCTCTCCCTGGCCCAAATTAAGTCAACCCATTGCTAAAGCAAGTTAAAGCAAGGCGGAGGAGAAACTAACCCAGTCCCAAAGTGACTTTTTATAAAGATCCAAGCATCTGGCAGATACACCGTAGATCGGAATTCAGTCAGATTTTTTTTTTTAAGTTTCGTTTTTATTTATTTAACTAATCTCTACACCCAACATGGGGCTCAAACTCATGACCCAGAGATCAAGAGTCACGTGCTTCTCGGACTGAGCCAGTCAGGCACACTGAATTCAGTCAGATTAAAAAAAAAAAAAAAAAAGTGAGCCAATTTTTTTTGCTTATTTATTTTATTTTATTTATGAAATACATTTACATTGCCCAAAATAAAAAAGTACAAAAAGATATAAATACCTTGTTATCAGTTTCTTGTGTGCCTTGAGAATTATTTTATGAGTATAAAAATAAGTACGTATCTATCCCTTTTTTGCCTTTTGTATGCAAATGCTGGCATAATATGTGTAGCCTGCCTTACATCTTACTTTTTTAACTGTACTATATACCTTGGATATTGTGCCTTATTCGCACATAAAAAGCCTCCTCCTTCTCTCTTGGGGGTGCATTAGATGGGTGTACCATCATCTATTTAAGCAATTCCCGATGAATGGGCACTTACATGGTTTCCAACTTTTAGATATATTTGTTAAATGGTACAATGAATAATCCTGTACCAAAGTTATTTCCCCCAGGTAAAGTGTATCTGTGGGAAACATCCCCAGAATTGAAACTGCGCTTACAGTTTCTACTCAGTCATAACACCATTTTATTTTTTACCAGAAAGGAATGCAACAGGTGCCAATGATTTTAGTAGAATATTTTTTAAATGACCATGGATGGGACATTTGAAAGACCTATAGGATTATTTGCAAATTTAATTGCCACTTCACATAGGCTATGTTAGTGCAGTTTTAGGCAGAAAGCACAGGCTTTTCAGAACTCCTAGGGTTTTGTTTTTTTTTTTAAGATTTTATTTGTTTATTTGACAGGGACACAGTGAGAGACGGAACACAAGCAGGGGGAGTGGGAGAGGGAGAAGCAGGCTTCCCGCTGAGCAGGGAGCCTGATGTGGGACTCGATGCGGGGCTCGATGCGGGGCTCGATGCGGGGCTCGATGCGGGGCTCGATCCAGGACCCTGGGATCTTGACCTGAGCCGAAGGCAGACGCTTAACGACTGAGCCACCCAGGCACCCCTCCTAGGGTTCTTCTGGTAGAGTTGTCTTCTCTGAGTTGCTTGCCATGTGGATTTGTCTGCATCAGTTACCCAGGGCTGGTTTCCCCTGGGCACCACTGGTAGAACAAGGCTGGAGCAGGTATTTCCCACCTCCAGCAACAGGAAATACCGAAGGACAAAAGAATGAGCCAAGCCAGGGCCCAAATCTCTGTAGGATGTGGGAACAGAGCAGTGGGGGAGGGTTGAAAGGTTGCCTCCCACAGAGTAGCTTCTCTCCAGGAAATGCCTGGAAGTTTGGGGTGAAACCAAAGACAGGGAGCAGCAGACCCCTGGAGCAGGTAAATTCACCATTACACCCTTGCCCTTCTTGTAAAAATAAACCAGTGGAACTTTATGCCCACTGGCTTCATCAGGCTTGCTTGAGACGGACTTATGATTTCTCCAGCTTGGGCTACACGCTAGCCCAGTTCTAAAATAGAAACTTCTATTTGATCTCTCAAATAATTATTTATTGCCTACCTGCCATAATAACTATAATGGCCAAGTTGACAAAGCATTTTTTGACCTATTAAAAAATGCTTTCCTACGCCTTATCAAGGACTTTAGAATTCATGAGAAGAAACAAGATACATTCATAATATAGCAGCTAAGATTTATAATGCTTTTGGTTTACATGGCTCTTTTAAACTCAGAACCTTTTGCCGAGAATATTAAAGTTCAAGAAGATTTTAGATACTGCCTGCTCTGATCTATCCCTCCCATTTTGTGGACCACACACAAAAAAAAAAAGTCCAAAGAGATGACATGATTTGAAAACTAAACTGTGGAAATGGGCAGACCTCAGTTTGCAACCCCATTCTGCCAACATCAGTCACTGGCCCTGTCTCCTAGAACAAGAGGCTGCTTCTTTCAAGGGTTCAGTCTCCTCCTCTGTAAGTGGGCGATATTAAATCCTGCACGTTTGATATGAAGATTCAATCTTTTAAGTCAAGTACCCACCAGCATCATTTGCTGGCAACGTCAGACCCAGAACCTCATCTCTGAAATCTCAGTCCATGATCTTTCTAGAGCCTCATGCCTGCTCTCCTTCATATTCAAAAAAAAATCAAGCCTTGTGGAAGAACCAGGAATCAGGAGCTATCACTCCTGGTTTGTGAATCTAAAAACCTAAGCCGTATGAGAAATCGAGGTTCAGTTGAGACCCAGTTTCACAGATCACGAGAGAGAAATCACGGTTTGGAAGAAGGGGTGTTCCTGAGGGTTAGTCACTGAGCTCACAGAACACAGTGGGAAACGGGATTTACTGTGAAGCACAGAGCAAAGCGATTCCTCCAAATTCCTCCCTTTGGTAAATGTGTGCAGCACGGCGGAGAGGGGGGGTGGCCAGGACATGCTGGGTGTGGATCATCTGAAAGAGAACTAAGCCATGCTGCTTGTTCATTCATTCAGCAATATACTGAGCACCTACTATGTGTCAGGCACTGTTTCAGGGGCTTAATATATATCAGTGAACAAAAACAAATGCCTCAGGAAAGAAAAATCTGGATCTCTCGGAGCTTATACTTGAGGAGGCAGAGACAACAATAAACAGCAAGCACACGAAATTAGAAAATTATATCGCGTTTTGGAAGGTGATAAGAACTCCTGAAACAAAGGCAGCCGAGGGAGAAGAAAGTTCAGGGTAGGCTGCAATAAGAAGGTGACATTGGAACGAAGTCTGGAAGTAAACATGGGAACTCCTGCGAAGAGTGTCCCAGGCAGGAAGCAGAGCCAGCACCAGGCCCATAAAGTGGGATCCTGTCTGATGGTGGAGCAACGGCGAGGAGGCAAATGGTGAAACGGGGCGGGTGGTGGGGTGGGGGGTGAGTTCTGAATATGGTGAAGCTGGGGAAGCAGGCCAGGTGCAGCCATCACAAGGCTTTGGGCTTTTACCCCACGTGATGTGGGGAGCCATGAGGGGACAGAGAGGAACAACGCTCTGGCTTGGGTTTTGAAACACCTCTGGGTAGTATGTCAGGGGGAGGCTGTAGGACGGCAAAGCAGAAGCAGGGAGACCATTTGGAAGGCTATGCCATAGGCCCAGGCAAGAAGGAGGGTGATGTGTGAATCTTGGAGCATTCTTCCTTTATAAATTAGGAAAAAAAAAAAAATGAGGCCTAAGAGAGATCACATTAAGAGTTAAAGGCAGGGGGCACCTGGGTGGCTCAGTTGGTTAAGCGACTGCCTTCGGCTCAGGTCATGATCCTGGAGTCCCTGGATCGAGTCCCGCATCGGGCTTCCTGCTCTGCGGGGAGTCTGCTTCTCCCTTTGACCCTCCCCTCTCTCATGTGCTCTCTCTCACTCTCTCTCTCTCAAATAAATAAATAAAATCTTTGAAAAAAAAAAGTTAAAGGCAGGGCTAGGACTACAATCGCAACATCATTCATTCACCAAACATCTATAGAGCATCTTCCCTATGCATGTGTCTACACCACACGAGAAGCGCTTGATAAAGAGGCCGAAAGACCTTTGCACATTGGACAGCCCCTAACCGCCCAGGGCAGCTCACTTGTTGTGTGTGGGTGGGTGGGACCCGTGACTTGCTTCCAACCAATAGAACGTGGCAAGAGTGGTAGATTCATTCCTGTGCTTTTGTTGCTGCATACATTGATCATTATAGCCTTGAGACAAAGTAGTCCTGGTCTTTTGTTGTTGTTATTGTTGCTACATAAATGAAAAGATCCTACCTGGGAAATAGTAGTGTTTTGTCACATAAAACCAGTGTGTGCCACCAACAGAAATTTTGAAATCATTATTTTCCTCGTGCCATCTTGCATATGAGCGGACAGCATGGTACTCTTTCTGGCTAAAGATCTGCAGGCCCAGCTTATTCTGGGTAGGAGTTTGAATGTCCGCTGACTGGTTTGCAGGGTCGACGTTGGAAGAGCTCATTGGCTCATCCTGGGTGGACATTTTGGTAGTTTTCATAGGGTGGCTCAAAATGGAAAATCTTCCTCTCAAGGTCAATGCCACTATTACTTTTAGATTCACTTTTGGCGTTTGAGCTCTTTGGGAGCAACCTGTCTTTTTCCCGGAGAATTTTGTATGGTGAGCAGTAAATCTAGAAAGCTTTGGTCTGCCAATCTGTTCGTGACAGTTTGGAGATAGGGCGGGGGAACTTGAGTAAAATTTTACTATTTCAAACTCCAATGTTTATCAAAAGTTAAAAGTTGAATCGGTCCAAATTTTACTTCAAATTGTGCCTCATTTTTCTACTCTTACATATTTTCTGGCTTCTTAATATTTTCATTAATTTTATCAGATTAAATATGGGCCAAATTCTTAAAAGATGTCTTTAGCTTTTAACTTGCTGTGCGTGTCTGGCTTTCAAAAGGAAGCCTGTGGTGGTGTGTTCTTCCTGAGGCTCTAGTGTGCACGTTGCATCTTAGTTTAGAAAAGCGAAGTGATATTTAATCTTCCAAAGAAGTGTTTGTGGTAGAGACTCTCTAGGGGAAACAGCGAGCCCCTGAAGGACTCACTTCTTGAGCTCTTTGTATTAGGAGAACATCTTTAAACAAAAATGCATCTGTGTTTATCGAATTCAGCCAGCACAGTTCATTTCGATCACCTCCAACGTTCCAGTTAAGATATTTCCTAGATTCCAAAAATCCGGTAAAATACCAAAACAGGAATGATAGAAGACTGTTGACTGAGAATGAGCAATCCGAACTGAACTGTAACATCCGTGTATTATATAATGTCGCCAAGATGCAAACTACAAAGTGTACTTCAGCTGTAACAAATCCCGCGGGGAGGTTATTCTGATTTTTGTCGTTGTTTTTGCAGAGTAATCAATAATAAAGGATCTGTTCTTTTGCATTAAAGATCTGGTGGCCATCAAGGTTTTTATTAGCTCTGGGAACCTCGGTCAATGCACTTCAAGGACGTGCAGGGGCCATGAGTGAGCACTTTAGCACAGTGAAGAAGGCCACCCCCCGCCCTGCTGCCTCTAACTGGTCGGAAGGGCAGAGAGTAGAGGGCTCTGAGAAATCTGTGCATCAGGATGTGAGGATGTTTCAGGGAAGACTCGTTTCATCGCTGGGCTGCATAATCAGAAACCTGAACTGCTTACCCCAAAAAAGCAGTCTTCGCATTCAGAGCCCTTGCTCCTCTTGATTGGTCGCTGACAGCTGCCTGACCTTACCACCCTGGCCTCACCTCTAATGCTGCCTGGCAGAGCAAAAGCAGGAAAAAAAAAAAAAAAAGTCTTTTGTTTATTCATTCAACAAATGAAGTGAAAAAAGCTGGATGTTGACTTCATTAAGTAACACCAACAAAACCTTTGCCCACCTCAGGCTCTATATTAGTTAAACTAATTTGAACTGGAACGAGAAGGTAGGCGAAATAAACTTGCGTCCTAAACTTAGGCTCTTTAAATTAGTACCATGACTGTTGAGAGGCCAGGAGTATAGCAGAGTAGGTGAAAGTCCAGGCTCTGGAGCTGGGGAGCCTGGGTGTGAAGCCCACCTCAGCCATTCACCTGGCATAGGGGAAGCAGCTTGACCCCTCTCTGCATTGACAGTGGCCCCAACCTGCACTGGCTGTGAGGTTTTGGCAATTTACCTGCCCTCTCAATGACTCCAGTTCTTCATCTGTGAGGTGTAGGTAATATTGGTCCTGACCTCTGTGGTTCTCCAATGTGCTCGTGAGGGCTCAGCATCTTGCATGTACTCGATGCCTGCAAGCTATTGTCATTAAACATGGGAGCCTGAAGCATGTTTTCACTTCATGTCCTTTCCAGCTTTGTTACTGTTGGTTTCCAAGGATTACGATGCGTGAAGTGGGGTGAAGAGGCAAGCTAGTTTAATTAATAAGTTTTTTGTAAGTTGAGTTAAATCATTCCATCAAAAGGGATTTGGTGGAATCATTTTAAACAGTGATCTAGTACTATGATAACCGTATCGGGACCTATGATGGGTTTCAGCATGGACTGGGTGCCTCTGGGACATCGCTAGCAGGTCCAAGATTATTACTCAAGTGCTTCCAGAGTTCAGGAGTTAGAAATGCTAAAGACCCAGGAGCCAGGTTGATTTGAGACCTGTCCTCAGGTCCTGACTACAAGGATAGGTCTGTGTTTGAGAGGCATTCGAGTGTCGTAGAAACAGCTCTGGGTTTTCTTTAAAATTCCCAAGTCAAGCCCTTAATAATTCTGTAGCAAGTTAACTAGCTTCTGAGCATCAATCAGTGTATTCATTTTTTAAAATAAGCATGATAATATCTACCTCATAAAGTTGTGATGAGGATCAGGCCACCATTGAGCCTATTAAGGGCTCAATAAATATTCCCCTTCCCAAGAAAATCTCCTCTTTCCTAGGAGTAGAAATGGCTCACTTGGTAAACCCAGAGAGAGCAAACAGATCAAAGCTTAGTCAGGGGCAAAACTGATTCAAAGAGTATTTGCCATGTGCTATCCCTCTAAACAACTCTTCTCTTCAAAGCTTTCGACCTGAAACTATCCCTTATGAAGAAATAGATGGTGACTCCTATCTGCTGTCCCAACTATAAAGAAGAGCTTTAAGAAAACAGGGGTTCCACATTGGAGAATGTAAAGAAACTGAGACATTCTAGAGTAGCTGATGCCAGGACTACGCTTCCAAGCAAGAAGCTTGTTGACTGGAAAAACAGAAGAAAAATATCATCACCTCTTGAGACTCTGCCCCCTGGCTGTTTTTCTGCTGCTCTGGTAGACATCTGCCTGGTGGACTGGAGTTAAGAGACATCATTCACCACTGCCCAGGACTCACTCACTGAGCTGGCCTACTTCCCCTCCTAGCACCTAGATGAAAATTGGTGGCACTGGATAAATGTGGGATTTGATGGGGGGAGAAGAGAGAAAGTACATAGAGCTCCCAGAGAGAGAGAGTCTGGCTACGGCTGCTATGGCTGTAGAGAGAAGAATACAATCAGTGTTGGCGAAGGTTAGACTTTGGGAAACGAGATCTAATGCACCTAGTATTTAGAAAGATTAATCCCCTTCCTTCATCGATATTGGCTTGTCTCTGCCTCCTAGAACCTGTCCCATTCTAAATGATAACTTAAATAATTTAAATTTCTTAAACAACTTAAATAACCTAACTAATAAATACCTTCTGGACTAGCCAGGATCCTACCCCTCCTCGGAAACAGTGTTATATTTGAGTAAATA
This sequence comes from Mirounga leonina, assembly GCF_011800145.1. Classification (NCBI taxonomy): domain Eukaryota; kingdom Metazoa; phylum Chordata; class Mammalia; order Carnivora; family Phocidae; genus Mirounga; species Mirounga leonina. The sequence continues at coordinate 2,247,885 of NW_023270889.1, forward strand.
CATTTCTAATGAAACGGCCAACTCAGAAATGAACTTGTAAAACCAAGCCTGGTCTTAAATTGTTATTTGGCAGATATCTAAAATTCCTAATATTTTTATATGGTCAAATCCCAGGTGACCAAGATGAGTTTCTTGTGTTTATTGTGCACATTTAATGTTATAATTGAATGACAAGTGTTTAAATGCATTTAAATAAAGATCAGAAAACAATCAATTCCAGTAAAATTATATTTAATTGGAAGTAAAGTAAGGTTTATGAATACTTATTTATTTACTTACTTATAAGATGAAGCAGTTATTTCGGTGTGACTTGGTCTTTATTTAAACAGGCAGGAAAAAACTAGATATTACCAGCGCCTTTTAGAATTCCTATGTGCTGTTGATGATGCGGTGTGGAATAATGCACACTGAAAATTAGAATTAAATGCCTTACCCCAAACCAAGTTCCAGGAAGATTAAAGCTTCAATATTTTAAAACAAAGCAAGCAAACAATCAAAGAAGGAAAAATGAATTAAAGATTTATCTAACTTGGGAGGAAGGAAGGAAATTAAAGTATATAACTCTTGAAGAAATCACCTAATAAAAAAAGATGTGCAGACTTTATTTTATAAAAATGCAAAATACCTGTGTATTTTAGAGTAATAATATATGGCCAGCAATTAGAAAAATAGAGCAAATATTTTACACATAGGCAAAGGGTAGTTATCTTTATTATGCAAAGAATTTATAAACAAATACACACATATACACATATAAACTCTTCAACTATTAGGATTTAATAAATGCTTGGAGAATATACAATTAGGAGAAATGGTTGACCTCGTTAGATGTTAAGTAAATTGAAAGGAAATAAGAAACATGTACTATTTACTCATCACATTCACAAATTTTGTTTAACAGTTTTTTATGATAATTCTCCCAGCTCCTAGCAATAGAGATAATACTACAGGCCTGTCATTCACTAACGAAGCATTGAACTGAGCGGCCACCCCACTGGGAAAACAATTTGATAACATCAGTCAAGGTCATCATAGTCTTCAGTGCACTGGTTTCCTTTCTCTAAACTGCCCTAAAAAAATATTTCTAGTTCTAAAACAGCCTTCATACATTCATCATGGTGTTCTTCATAAAAGTGGAAAAAATGCTAACCAACCTAACTGCTCAACAACAAAGGAAGTATTAAGTAAATTTGGTACAGTCATTGGATCTGATATCATGAGGCTAAAAGCGATGCTTAATGGTGACTGTATATGGAAAAGTATATTCTGTGTGATTTCCGTATATTTAGCTTTGTATGAGAACATTCTGAAAAGAAACTCACAGAAGCCCTAACAGTGGTTGTTTAGCTCTACGGGAGAGGTAGGCAGTCTGGGAGGTGGTCAAGAATGTGAGCTCCGAGTCCAAATGCCTGGGTTTAAATCCCAGCTCTGTCACTTGAGTGGCTTTTTGACTTTGGTATTGAATAGCTATTGGAATCTGGCAAGTTCGAAGTTCACTGTGATTAGATTTCTCCATCAGTGCTTTGGTGATAAAACAGTACCTACCTCCGGAGGGGTTTTGTGAGGATTAAGTATCCAGACCAACACAAGTAAAACACTGACAATGCTTGGCGTATGGCAGGAGCTCAGTGAGCATTAGCTATTTGCTGTTTAAGTGGTCGAACCAAGAGAGGCAGGCTTTTGCCTCTCTTTTCTGTGTTTTCCAAATCCCCTTTTCTCTCTTGAACGTATTATTGTTGCATTGGGAAAACGCGATAAATATTTTCCCAAAGGCCCTGAAAACTGGATCAGCCAGATTTTCTAGCCACATAGACACAGACTCTTACTTGGAATATCACATTATATAATCAAAGAATGGATACTTCATGGTTGCTGAGACCCAAGAAATGAAATTGGAGTTGCTGTGACAGCTGAAATGAACTTTGTGCCTCATTTCCTAAGAGAAGAAGCCCATTTAATAAGAAGTTAGGATGATTCAGTTTCCTTAAAGAACTGCTTGCTTCCCTTGGAAAAACTTATGTCTACCCAGTATTCTCTCCCCCTTCCCCAACCTCTAGCTTCTAGATAACTCAATATTTCTCTATAGCTCACATGTTTTAGTAATAGCAGGACAGAAATTTTGAAAATATTTACAATACTGGAATAAATACATTTTCTTGGGCAATGAAAGTAAATTAGGGAAGCGGGGAGGGAGTAAATTTATTCAATGTGTTTGTTGATTTCTGAACACTTCAAAAGCTATCGTGCATAATTTAATTTACAGATAAAGTTATTTTTTTTAATATATTTTAAAGTTCCAGGAGCAGAAGGAAAATTAAGGGGAAAATTGCCTTCTCTTTCTCTTACTCCCCCCTAAGTTTTCAGGGAAAATTTTTGGAAAAAAGTCTCTGCTCGTTTTGGAGTCTTCTTTTGCCAGCAACTAACAAGTCTGTACAATACAGTTGCCAAGGTAATATCAAGACCACGTAGACAGAAAGCATGGTGTGCAGACAGGGAGATGATGAAAATGGATTAACAATGTGAACAAGAGGAATTTTTTTAATTGGAAAAAAATAAAATTACACTACCCTTTATAAGTGGTTATGTTGGCAGTCCTAATATCTGTTGTTACAAAGGAAATTCATTATGGGTGTTTTTTTTTCCTATATTGCCTTGTTCATGGATACATGATTTGTCTCCTAGTTATGCCCTATCTTTGTAACGCTGTACTGAGCCATGTCAAAATGGGTTCTACTGCATTCAAGTTAGACAAAGAAATTTTTCATTTGCTGGAGCCAGTAACATTTTTTCTCTAAGTTCTGCTGAAAGCCTGGATTCAGCCAGACCCTTCCAGACTACAACCGAAGAGACAGGAATACCCCTTGCTCCTAAAGCAACACAAATATTTGCTGCTTAAATAAATGTACTCTTGTCTGACAGCAGTGACCACCAGCCAAATAGTTCCTCATTTCCCTAGGACTATGACTTCGGTTTTAAAAAAGACTCAATTTTTCTCCGTTTTTCCCCCCTTCAGGTACAATCCTTGGATTTACCCTCCGACCCTACAAAATGAGCTACCGGGAAGTCAAGTACTTCTCCTTTCCTGGGGAACTTCTGATGAGGATGTTACAGATGCTGGTGTTACCGCTTATCATCTCCAGTCTTGTCACAGGTACCATATGCAGTTTGGGTTTTTTTTTTCCTTTTTTTTTTTTTAAGTGTGCTTATTGCAAAAGATCACTTAGAAAAGCAAATGCTTTAGGTTTCTGCTGGATGCATGCTCTGTTCTAGAAAAACAAAAAAAAAAGTCCCTTCAAAATGATGGAGAAGAGGCTTTAGTAATGCATGAATGATTGTAACTCTCGTATTTTACCAATCACAAGAGGAAACGGATTTGAACAACCACGTAATCTGGTCTGCCTCACTACGAAAGAGGCATCTTGCTAAACACTACACACCAGCCTTCTCTGACCACAGCAATACAGTTGACAACAGCGTACAACAGGTCTGTTTTCTCACCCTCTTATCCCACCCAGATAACATCTGGTTGGACAGCCTATTAGCTATTGATGCAAGAATGCTTGTTCTCAGAGCCACCAGGACTTGAGCGGGAGCCTTCTTGGAAGCCTCATCAAGAGGTAATACCCACAACACACTCACCAACTCTGCTGCCACCAACACTTTATCTTTTCCTGGTGAACCCGCATGATTTCATTTCCTTCTCCAGTTGTCCCCCACCCCCGTTACCTTTTACACTGCTGGGAGAATGGGGAGGGGGCGGGAGATTTCCCCATCTGGATATTTTGTCCGTTGACACTTGGATTTTCAATGAGTGGACGCTCTGCAGGGTAGGAGCTATTTTCTGTGACAGTAAGCTAGCAGTTGACTCCTGCGTGGGAAATGCTTCAGGAGTCATTTGTACGTGTGACTGGTGAATACCAACGGAGCCAAGAAGTTGCAAAAAAAAGTTACTATACAGTCCTTCCTGCCCACTCTTCTCTTTCCCCACAGCACATCTCTGACATGAAGAAAGAATGTCCATAGACACTGTCCCAGCAGGATGGTTTCTGGGTTTGTAGCTAAAGCCCAGAACTCAGGTACTACTGACCCTGTTCTCTTGTCCAGCCTTGGCTCACTGTCCCTCCTTGGGCACATCACTCCCCCTCTATGTGAGCTGGCTCTGAGCATCTTTTCCCCTCCCAGGGAGTTCTCAAGGATATTTATAATCTCTTTTCAAGATCTCTGTGTAGTAAGAACTTCATAGCACAACTTAAAAGTCATGGGGCAAGATTCTGACTACTACATGCCTGGGAGGGCTAGCCTTCCTTGGACAGGAACGATGTCAGCTTTTCCCCAATGCCTCGCGGATCTCTACTGGCTTCCACTTGTTCAGGTCTTTAAACAAGTGATTGCCTGTACACAAGTCTCCCATTGGAGGAGAAAGTGCCCATAAAATAATCACGTAGGCAGAATGATGGGGGTGCTTGTTACCGAAGTGACCTGGCCCATTGCTGACCAGGGGTAACCGTAGCAGCCCCAGCTCTTATCACAGAAGCTAGATTAAATGCTGAAGTGAGCTTACATTCTCATTTTCTTATCCACGTATTGACATTTTTCTGGGAAGCAAGTTCTTGCAGTAGCACCAAGAGGACAGAACACACTCACATGTGCCATTTTATTTAGTGGAGCAGGGCATCCCTCTTGCTCAGTCCTACTGGCTGGCGTCTGACTTGAGTCACTGCGGTCTTCCTAGACACAAACTTGAGGGGTTCTGGATTCCTTTACACTGTCTCTTCGAGGGTGGGACCAGGGTTTAGAGGCTTCTGCTTTCTGGTAATTGTGCTAAAAACCCACTGTGTCACTCATTCTAAGAGGAAGCCCTCATTTGGTATAATTAGAGAAAATATTACTTCCCCTTAGTAGCAATCTTACTTGACAGTTACCTCAAAGTGGATTTTCCTGATGTTTTCTAATACTTAGTACACCAACTTTATTGAAGGAATGCAAATTTTCATTGAATGGTTTTGCAGGAAAAAAACACTATGATGCAGTCAGTCCCTTTGCATGGTTGAAAAGAAATTTGTGGGTAAGCCGTGGAAAAACTAGCAACATTTATAATATTGAAAGGAATTATAAGCTGCAAGCAACCAATACTAATGCTCTTTTAAAATGTAACCTAATTGCAAGTTGGGGACGCTGCCACTTGGGACCATGAAAAGAGTCTCAGCCCTTTTCCGGGACTGTGTTAAGACAAGGGACATAATTTAGTTTGCCAAAGATCTTTTTAAAGTGTTAACCTCAAAGGAGTAATTTCCAAGCTACATGGTATTTTGGATACTTATGCTCAATTACGATGAATGATTGATTCAATAAGACTTTCCTTCAGGGTTTTAAATACAGTGATTCCAAACCAAAAGGGGGGCAAGAGGGTATGACCCAATGGGAATGAGGAACGGAATGGGGGGACTTCTGCAGATTGCATGCATCCCTGGAGGACCCCTGTGTGTGTTGGGAGATGCTAGAGAATGTGGAGAAAGTGTCGGACAATGTGTTTGCCTAGGAAGGGAACAAAGTCAGGGCCGTTATTTTAGAATGGAAAAGCAAACTCAAATGCCTCCCACGGCCAAGCAGGTGATGATTATATATGAAGCTGCCCTTTCAGGCTACTTTTTGTTTTCTTACTTTGGTAGAGGCATGGATACAGAAAAACAGGTTTCTTTGACAGGAGAAGTAACAGGGACAAGCGTGATGATAAGCGGAAAGTGATCCAGCTACAGAATAGTGTAGACAAGGGACAAAATTTTTGCCATCTGTCAAATCTGCTGATTTTTCAAGAGAGTCCAGAAATTAAAAAAATTTTAAGAACCTCCAGATTTTTCAGTGTTGTTACAATTAACAGAACAAAACACTGCAAGCCAAACAAAGCTCATTTGCAGACCCAAACCAACTCTTGGGCTACCAATATAGGAACTCAGGTTTGAATGTCGGTGCTACTCATTGTAAGAGATGCACTGCTACCCGGGTGCACCCATAGATCACTGGGTTTCCCTTATGGCCTTCTTCAACTATTCACAGTTCCTTGCCAAAGCTCCACTCGACATGATATTCCTAAACACCACATTTATCCCCACCTAAACAAAGAGCGATTAGAAAACTTCTTTCCATCTTCTGGGCATAACCTCATTGTGTCAGAGCTGTGCTGATCTTTCCTGCACCTGACGGGAACACCAGAATCAGAACTCAGGGCTCATGTTCCCCTAGAAATAGTTCCCGGTGGGAAAATATTTGACAGACTCACTGCCTTTAAGTCGAAACTTGCAGAGTTTCTACAGACAGAAATTGAAATGCACGAAGCCCTTATTGCATTTGTTGGATTAGGTATTTTGTTTTAAAAGATTCTGTACATTTAATTATATTAAAGTCCTATTTAAACTCAGAAATCTAAGTTAGGTTTTTGTATTTGAAACATCCACGTTTGTGAATTGGGGCTCTAAAGCGCCAATAAGCCATGTCCTCCTCTTCCCAAATTCGAAATTCCAATCTTTCCAAATACCCTTGGTGTGTGTTAGCATTCTGGAGCTGCCAGAGAGAAGCTGGGAGCAAGCCTAATGGCTGGATTTGTACTCAAGTACCTGTGTTTTTGAACAAGAAGAGTAAGTCTGTGCCAACAAACCACACAATAAAATAGAGGTTTGGCGCCAGTTTCTATTGATTTGGTCAGCATAGGCAGCCAAACTAGATATTTCATGCCAGAAATATGAGTTGGTTTGGCTGGTTTAGCCTGATTAAATTTACTGGATAATAATTAAACTCCATTTCAGGTTGTGCTTTGTAGACACAACTATCACCTCCTCCTTCATCTTTTCAGAAAACTAGTACTTTCTTCTTTTCTCATCTAAATGTGTATTCCTCCTCAATTACTTAACTCACACTGTATCTCCAGCTTTCTGGAAGGGGGAGCATTGCTTGACCAAAGATCTCTGTGGCGTTGGATATAGTGTAAGAAAAAGGGGAGTAGTAGGGGAAGGCCAACAGCAATAGAGTGAGGGCAGTGTCTGGGGCCCATGTAGGGCACTCTGGAGTTGAGGCTATGAGATGGATGAAGTGTATCTTTTAACATTCATTCATTCATTAACAGCTATTTTTTGAGCTCTTACTATGTCAGACACTGAGCTAGGCACAAGAGAGACGTGAACACGAAGATACGATCCCCAAGAGGATGTATGTTGGGTGAAGAGGGAGAGCTTCCCTGCATCTCTGAAATCACACAATATTTTAAGCAAATCCTAATTCCAACTATGAGGGAGTAAGGCTCACTCTCTATTAGGTGACCTCTTGTTAGGTGAGCACAGGCTGAACTCCTCTGAGCTACACAACAGCTGGCCCAAACCCAGCCAGTGTGAGCAGAGGGTTGGGTCCAGGTCGGTGTCCCTACCCCGACATGTGACATCTGGAGCACTGGGTTAAATTCTGGGAGTGGGGTACAAGGGAGGGTAACCAGGGCAACAAGGAAGACATTTGATTGATTTTAGGAACATGATCCCAAATCTGACTTTCTGAGTCATGGCATCTCCATCCCAAAGGTATATGGCTACCACCCCTATTCTCATTTCCTTAAAATGTTCTTGAAATCAACATACTTTTCTTCCAATGCTTTAAATCATTACAGAAAGTTCCTGTTACTTGTCTTGTGGAGATAATAAATTACAATCTAATAAAATTCTGGATTGCTACTATTGCCTGCCAAAGGTTTTGAGAGCCTGAGACCTGGGCTCTCATTGTTTAAAAAGGTGCCTGGTGGGGGCGATGGGGGGAGGGCCGGGGTGGTGTTAATGAGGTGTTAAATGCATTTGAGTACCACAATAAGACTTACCTTTCCTGGAATACAAGGACTGAAAGACAATTGAAAAGAATGACTTTCTCACTATGTGATTTAATGTTAATTACGGAGAGGTTTCTGTCCCACCAGAATAAATAAATACCACTGTATTTACTCTACTTTGGAAACACTACTCTGGTCCAACCAGCCTTGGAGTATCTCCTCCAAGTCATTGTCCAGCTTCTGCCTAAACATTCCCAAGGACAAAAGATCTTTGGAACCCATTTGTCCTTGGAAAACTAACAATTCTGTTTATATCCAAAATCAAACAAACAAGTATTTTTAAATCCAGAGAAACAGAACATTACCTGCCTGCCTGTACTTCCTCCCCCATATGACAAGCTCTGAGACATGTCACGTATTCCGTAGGCAGCTTCCTCCCCAGTCTATTGACCACTGTAGTTGGTGGAACATAGCACTTAACCATCGTTAAGGCCAACAAGCTGCCATCACCAACAAGGGCTCTTTTGCCTGAGAAAATAAAAGAACAATAAGTATTGTACCTCAAAGTATATCTCTCTGGCTTCAGAAAAAATGGCAGTTACAATAAGAATAATCTAAAGGTTTGTCATTTCTTTTAACATGAGAAGGCAAAAAAAAAAAAAAAAAAAAAAAAAAGAACTAGACAGTTCCTAATCGATTACCTGGACATGTGAAGGGCTTATTAAGGGCTTGCAAAAATGAAAGCTAAAATCACGTAAGAAAAATTTAATATTTTAAACTATTGATTGTCACAGGCCTGGGCTATAGCTAAGGCCTATTTGAAATACTCTCATACTTTATGTATGAGAAAAGGGACTGTAGACTTCTCCCCATGCATACATTTTATAGAAGAAAAAAAGTGTCTATCATAAGTGGGGAGGAGATTCTTTGGGCCTCCTTTTCATTCTCTGTAAAACGAAGGTGATAAAAGTACTGTGTCGTGGGTACCTACGTTGTGAGGATTTATGCCTGGCACAAACGTGTGCTCAGTTAGCAGTAACTTTTGGCCATCATAGTAACATCAGTAAGAGCTGTCCTGGTGGTCCGTTTTGTGTAAATGCAAGTTCTAGAGCAAGAGGACCCAGTTTCCATTCAGAGGCATGGCACAAAGCCTCCAGACTGTCTCCTGTGTGTGATCCTCACCACGATCATTTTCCCATTAAAGGTAAATTTAAGAAACCGTGAAGTTAATCAAGTAACAACATGGGAGCCAGAGAGAATTCTTTCCTCACCACTGGAGGGGATTGGTTTCTGCCCTCCAGCATGGGATGTGATCCCCTTATCCCAGCTGCACAATTCTAAATAGTTTCATTGGTTATACAACTCCACAGTCTTTCCTCAGAAACTCAGGCCCGGTGTGTGGTACCCCGGAATCCACAGGGCCCCGGGTTCCACACGCTGTGAGCAGAGCCTTCCCCGCAAACCAAAACTTGAGACAAACTGAGTCCTGTCCCAGCACCCACACAGTCTTCGTGGTGACCTGGAAACAAGCCAAAGAAGCCCCAGCCCAGCTCATTTGAGGCCAATAGGCTGGTCCTGCTTTATTTTCTCTCTAGAGCTGCTCAGAAACATGGAAAGGAAGGCAAGGAATGTCCATCTAGAGAAGGAGGGAGTAGGATATAATGGGAAGACCCATCTGTGGGGTAGAGATCGCTTTTTGTTTTTCTTTTCTTTTTTGCATCATATTGAAAGGAAATCTGGGTAATTATTTTTTACATTTTATTTTAAAAAATTTTAGTGGATTTGGGGTTTTGTTGGAATGTAGACAAAATCAC